>NW_015508872.1:0-4455 GCF_001515645.1 Sinocyclocheilus grahami | reverse complement strand
GCCCTGACTTAAACCCAATTGAGCATCTCTGGAGAGACCTAAAAATGGCTGTCCACCAACGTTTACCATCCAACCTGACAGAACTGGAGAGGATCTGCAAGGAGGAAGGGCAGAGGATCCCCAAATCCAGGTGTGAAAAACTTGTTGCATCTTTCCCAAAAAGACTCATGGCTGTATTAGATCAAAAGGGTGCTTCTACTAAATACTGAGCAAAGGGTCTGAATACTTAGGACCATGTGATATTTCAGTTTTTCTTTTTTAATAAATCTGCAAAAATGTCAACAATTCTGTGTTTTTCTGTCAATATGGGGTGCTGTGTGTACATTAATGAGGAAAAACAATTAACTTAAATGATTTTAGCAAATGGCTTCAATATAACAAAGAGTGAAAAATTTAAGGGGGTCTGAATACTTTCCGTACCCACTGTATATCTATATATGTTTTCCTTTTGTAGGTGAACATTTTGTAACTTTTTTTTCATGCTAAAATCACAATAGCTTATACATCATCATCCATAGTTGTTTAGCCAAGTAGATTCTACACATTGTAGAGTTTTTTTTTCTTCTAAACTACAGGTGTTGAACTTGTGTTATATGTACACCTACTTTTTAAAGAATTTTGTACACCCACTTTTTAATACATTTACGATTAAACTTAAATCAATGAAAATCATCCACTGACTTGCATCATTGATGTCATAATTATTGTGAATTGTCATATACTTGCTTTTATGTAATTTAGAGCTGCATTTGTAATGTTGAATGCATTTATACTGTTCATTGTCTTTCACTTTACACTGCATTGAAATAATGTGCTTCTCTTTTCACTGGATTCCCTTCTCATTGATAAACTGATAGCTTTGTGAATTGGTTTACACAGTTCATTTTAATTGGCATTAAATTTCTTACCTGGCAAATAGTTTAATTTGATTATTCTGGATACTGATACAGTGGGGCAAATAAGTATTTGATACACTGCTGATTTTTCAAGTTTTCCCACTTACAAAGAATGGAGAGATCTGTAATTTTCATCATGGGTACACCTCAACTGTGAGAGACAGAATCAAAAAAAAAAATCCAGAAAATCACATTGTATGATTTTTAAATAATTAATTTCCATTTTATTGCATGAAATAAGTATTTGATCACCTACCAACCAGCAAGAATTCTAGCTCTCACAGACCTGTTAGTTTGTCTTTAAGAAGCCCTCCTATCCTCCACTCATTACCTGTATTAATTGCACCTGTTTGAACTTGTTACCTGTATAAAAGACACCGGTCCACACACTCAATCAATCAGACTCCAACCTCTCCACTATGGGCAAGACCAAAGAGCTGTCTAAGGACACCAGGGACAAAATTGTAGACCTGCACAAGGCTGGGATGGGCTACAGGAAAATAGGCAAACAGCTTGGTGAGAAGGCAACAATTGTTGGCGCAATTATTAGAAAATGGAAGAAATTCAAGATGACTGTCAATCTCCCTCGGACTGGGGCTCCATGCAAGATCTCGCCTCGTGGAGTATCAATGATCCTGAGAAAGGTGAGGGATCAGCCTAGAACTACACGGGAGGACCTGGTCAATGACCTGAAGAGAGCTGGGACCACAGTCTCAACGGTTACCATTAGTAACACACTACACCGTCATGGATTAAAATCCTGCAGCGTGGGCAAGGTCCCCCTGCTCAAGCCAGCACATGTCCAGGCCCGTCTGAAGTTTGCCAAAGACCATCTGGATGATCCAGAGGAGGCATGGGAGAAGGTCATGTGGTCAGAGGAGACCAAAATAGAAGTTTTTGGTATAAACTCCACTCGACGTGTTTGGAGGAAGAAGAAGAATGAGTATAATCCCAAGAACACCATCCCAACCGTGAAGCATGGGGGTGGAAACATCATGCTTTGGGGGTGCTTTTCTGCATAGGGGACAGGACGACTGCACCGTATTGAGGGGAGGATGGATGGGGCCATGTATTGCGAGATTTTGGGCAACAACCTCGTTCCCTCAGTAAGAGCATTGAAGATGGGTCGTGGCTGGGTCTTTCAGCATGACAATGACCCCAAACACACAGCCAGGGCAACTAAGGAGCGGCTCCGTAAGAAGCATTTCAAGGTCCTGGAGTGGCCTAGCCAGTCTCCAGACCTGAACCCAATAGAAAATCTATGGAGGGAGCTGAAACTCCATGTTGCCCAGCGACAGCCCCAAAACCTGAAAGATCTGGAGAACACCTGTATGGAGGAGTGGGCCAAAATCCCTGCTGCAGTGTGTGCAAACCTGGTCAAGAACTACAGGAAGCGTCTGACCTCTGTAATTGTAAACAAAGGTTTCTGTACCAAATATTAAGTTCTATTTTTCTATTGTATCAAATACTTATTTCATGCAATAAAATGGAAATTCATTATTAAAAAATCATACAATGTTATTTTCTGGATTTTTTTTTTGATTCGGTCTCTCACAGTTGAGGTGTACCTACGATGAAAATGACAGATCTCTCCATTCTTTGTAAGTGGGAAAACTTGAAAAATCGGCAGTGTATCAAATACTTATTTGCCCCACTGTATGTCAAAAGATTGCAAGGTGTCTGATGTTACTGTACTTCAGGGCCCGTATTTCACAAAACATCTTAAGGCTAAAAGTAGCTCATAACTCGCCAATTTAGGAGAAAATCGTAAAAATAATGGGTGAGTCAGTCCTAAATTTTTTAACTAAAAGTATTTCACAAAGCATTTTAGTGCTAAAACTAGCTCCTAAATCTGTGAAACGTTAGGAGTAGTGAAGAGGACTTCGACCAAACCACAAACTATTCCTAAAATGGCTGTTGCCGGCAATCTGCCTCGGAACGTAAACATTTTAGAAATATTTGATGATAATGAGCTTTCATAAAGGTATCACCTTCGGTTTTGAAGGTTATCCCAACTCCAAATTTTCCTTTGGTTATGTCCTTGTTGTCATTAACCAGTTGGGCAAGAAGTAACAGCTGTGCTTGTGTCCAGTTTGTTTTTTTTTTACGTTTGCATGTCTTACTATCAGCCATGATTATTCTACTCCGTTTATTAAAAGGCTGTTTATATGCATATTCACTAATTATGAGAAGCATACAGGGAAGAGGCTGACAATTAGCTGAACACATACTTGTTTAATTGGTGACAATGTGCTTTTAACATACTATCTCTGTATTTAAAAATGTATTTAGTTACCACGTGTATATAAGATGAGTTCAAGTGTACTACAAGTGGTAACTAAATACATTTTTTAATACAGAGATAGTTTAGTTCATATTCTAATTTTTTTTTTAGTTCATAGTTCACATTTTAGTTCATATTCATGGTGTCTCAAAATAGCACAGTTGAGTACACTTACATGTTCTTAAGATTATCTAGAATATTGTTTAGTATATTAACAGCTAATTGTTTACGAGAAGCATACATGTAAGAGGCTGACAATTAACTGAAGATATACTTGTTTAATTGGTGACACTTAGCCTGCATTTTAAAATCTTTATTTGAATGTGGCAACATTTGATCATAATTATTTTTAAACCTTTATCTTTACTCTAAAATATTTTTTATATCTGAAATATATCTGACAGAGACTATCAGCCAATCACTGTGTGCATAGTTAGTAAGCATTTGCAGATTTGTGAATAGGTTTTAAGAGAAAACTCTTTGCTAAAAACTTTTACTGCTATTTAGGCCAACTCTTAGTGGTAAGATAAAATGTTTTGTGAATACGAGCCCTGATCTATGCCCAAGGTATGAGCATGAGCCCATGATTTGAATGGAGCAAAAAAACACTTCAGAGAGGACTTTTCCATTACTTCGGAACCGGATACTAGCATAGCTCACACACTTACTATAAAATATCTTTCTATGGCAGAAATGATAAGGGATATATTTGTGTGGATTTGAATTCTGCACCTGTCTTTCTTCTCACTTGAATGGATGTAGATAAGTAGAACTAGCTTCAGCTACTTATAAGCAAACAGTAGTTCTGCTAATTGGTAAGGGAGGTAAACTGGGAGGTTCAACTGAGACATGATAAAACTTAGTTCTAAGTTAGTGCTGGTTGTAACATTTATGACATTTCTGTGTGTATCTTGGAGTTCTTTTAAGCCAGTGCATTCAAAATGTGATTCAAACTGGTTACAAGTGTCTGCTATTAAATGGTGTAGATGTTATCTTTGCAGCACAAACAGAAAATGCATGGCTTAGGTTTAAACACGAAGAGTGAAATGTTACAATTCAACCCATAGTCGGGATTAGTTGTAACACACCCTGGGGTGAGATGTAAAATTATGATATCCACCAGTGTGAGATGTAACATTATGCAACAATATGATTAGGATAAAAAAGTGGGGTTTGAAATGGATTTTTTATTCAACACTGACTTTTCAATATAACTGGTGTGTGTTTGCATGTGTATTACAATAGCATCATGATAATAAAACTGAATAACGTGCA
>NW_015508871.1:17369-18340 GCF_001515645.1 Sinocyclocheilus grahami | reverse complement strand
AGCATTCTAGCTCATGTCTTCATCTTAGAATCTAACCGAACCACCTACTTGTGCGTGTCACTGATGTGGGGCCTTTAAGGTCTCAGAAGATTCCCGCCTCTCAAAATGGGCTTGTCCAATGAGAAAGGCTGACGTCCCAAGCGGGAGGTTGGACATACTGGGGATTTTTATGACCCTTTGTGTGAAAGCTTGGTAATTTGCATATGGAACTTGAATCGAAATTACTAATGATTTTAAGAACACTAATATATTGCCTATGTACCAACATATAATATACACTCTCGTTTAGATCATCAGAAGGCGAATTCATAGATACTAAACATGGTAGGGTTACATTTAGGTAAGATGACCGGAATGAGTGTTTCGATCATAAGCCTGCATAAAACAGTATAAAATCTCAAAGACAACATACATGATGAACTGAAGGATATGCGTGTTCATTCAAAGAAAGGTTTTCCTATGGATTAATTATAGAAAAGTCCATTTCTACTGTGCATTGTAGAAATGTCTACTTCCTATAAAAAGGTAGTGATTTTCCCTACTCACATTCTTGTGGGTCATAAAACCAGTGATATCAGCATTAGTTGCCATGGGGACCAGGGGGGCCTGGTGTCGTTGCAGACATCCTGGCACCCAGTTTATTGGGTGAGGGAGGGGTAATTCTCAACATGTCATTAGGTCGTAAAATCTATCTGGTCCAGCAAAGGTGTCAGGGTTGCCATGGTAACCAGGGTCCTGGGCCTCGTTAACAGACAACTTGGCACCCAGTATGTTTATTGGGTGAGGGGTCTGTGAATGTTTGTTAATCTAATGAATAATTCATTTGTTAAATCAAATGAAAAATGGTGTGTCTGATTGGTCCAGACGCTACAAAATCCCCCTTTTCGGGCATTGTTCTCCATAGAATAGACAACAACGAGTTATGACAAAGGTGCAGAACAATCGAACACACACCTGCCACTTACGGCTGG
>NW_015508871.1:15789-16288 GCF_001515645.1 Sinocyclocheilus grahami | reverse complement strand
TCACATGCGTTGTTTTGGTTTGCCTGAATTAAACTTTTTTTTTTTTCTGCAGCTGCAGAGGTTTTCATTCAGGGAGCTGACTTGTGAAGTGTCAAGCGGAAGGCTTTGGCTCCCTTCCCCCCCTTTCGTAGCTGTGCACAGGCGTGGAGGGGCTCGCACTGCTGGTGATGTGATGTTCAGCAGGCTGTCTTTTGCTTGAGTCTATGCGCAGTCAGTAGGACTGTTTCAATTCTTTCTGAACCATGTCAAGCTCCTCTTTAATTGCTGAGTCAGGGTTTGGACCTCAGCTCTGGCTGCATGCAGCTGGCCTTCTAAGGCCTTAGATCTGCTGTTTTTAAACAGTGACTTTGTGTGAAACAGTTCTATTTCCAAGTCCTGCCTGATGGCTTTTTCCAGCGGCGCTTGGTGTCCAGCAGCTGTTAGAGCCTCCTGAAGACTGGTGGTTTCCTTCTGTTGCACCATTCTGTGAGGTTCTTTGCATCCGTTCTGTGCTTTCTCT
>NW_015508871.1:15505-15769 GCF_001515645.1 Sinocyclocheilus grahami | reverse complement strand
TTCTCTGTAAAACTCTGACTTGGAGTTTCAGCTCATTTACCTCCTGTCTGAGGCCCTTGAAGGTGTGGGCCGAGGAGAGGATGATGCTGGTCAGGTCCTGGTGGTTCAGGCTGGGTGTCAGGTGTTCACTTGTCGCAGTCTCGCTGTTCCTTTCTTTGCCATTGCAGGTCATTGGCTGCTTTGAGCTGAAGGATGTCCATTACCGTGCTCTGCTAAGTTTCCAGTTGGTCCTGGTGAGCTGGCAGGGCTGGATGTCTGTGGAAT
>NW_015508871.1:12826-13436 GCF_001515645.1 Sinocyclocheilus grahami | reverse complement strand
AGAGATTTGAAAGTTACACTTTACACACCTATCTAAGTGTTAATCGGATGCTAACAGCTAGCAGTAGAGGTAAAGGGTTTAGCTTAAATGCCTGTGCGGCGGTTAACGAGTTGGCGTTGGCTACACGCAGTTCTTTGTTTACACACAGGTCTGTGAAGTGGGGCTGTTGTCAGATTAACCGGAAGAGTCTGCTCACACTTCCGGGGTCACGTGTTGCTAGGAGACCAATGCAAACTCGCATCAGGTGCAAGGGGAGCAGAACTTGCACTGCTGTGAGCATGCATGGGAAACTCATGCGGGGCATAACAGTCAGTTATGACATGTCCCATACAAATTCATTCATTAATCAAAACAGCACATTCACTTCACAGGCAATGGTGGATTCGTACTTAGCTACGCTAGAATAACACAATTAATTTTACGTAAATGTTTCACATGAGCGAGTCAAATTTAAATACAATGATACATAACACATAATAAGGCTTTAAATTAATGAAATGAGGAATATCGCTCAGATCACTTACACAGTGCTGAAAAGGGGGATTTCTTCATCCAAGATCAGACAGATTTATTCTGGTACCATTTATATGGGCTGCTAATCTGAGATTTA
>NW_015508871.1:10499-12705 GCF_001515645.1 Sinocyclocheilus grahami | reverse complement strand
AGATCATTTACCTCCTGTTTCAGACCCATGAGGTTGTGGGCCATGAAGATGATTATCTTGGTGAGCTTTTTGTAGCCATAACCCTCGCTTGAGTCATGAATCAGTAGTACTCTTCCCTCAGTGTCCATTTGCTTTCGGCTGTGGTGCAGTAGGTGGTCGTCAGCCCTGGGTAGAAGCGTGTTCCTCAAAACACCTGGCCAGTCCTCTTTGGTCTGCAATCTGGGCAGTTAGTCTGAACATCTGCAACTTTTTTGGCAAACTTGTGTTGAGAGTAAGGGCTAGAGACTACTACAAGATCAAACAGAGTGTGGACAGCTAGGTTTTGCCAGGTGTGCTTAGCTGAAGTATTAGGTTATTATCTTAGCTGTGGATGACAGAATGCTAAAATAGGTTTGGGTCAGCATATGTTTGCTGAAAAGGGTGTGAACAGTTCTGATTGATGATTTAAGACTGTTCTTATTCTCAAATTATCACTCAGAACTTGCTGATGTTTCACAACAGGCTTAACCTCTGAGGAAGTGGAGTAGAAGAGGGAAACGGAAAAGGAGAGCATTTCTATTCAGATTATGCTTATTATTTGGTGCTCAGGACGATAGTTATGCCCTAGTATTTGTCTAGATGACCTGTGTAACAGGGTCATAAAATTAGAACACATTGAAAATAAACAAATCAAAAATAAAAGTGTCTCCTGGTTAATTTTGAGGTTCAGCGAGATCATCAAATCAAAGTGGAACAAAAGGGGGCATAACATGTAAATGAATTTAAAATTAACTGACTGCTATTATTAAAACAGGGTAATCAATATGATATTAGGAACAATCAGTAGCAATCGTGATTAACTTTAAAGATTTGTGTTGGGCACACACAACATGTCTGGTCACAGCTGCTGCGTGTTCAGCTCCCATGCTGAAGCCAGCCATGTGTGTGCCCCGCCCTCCGTAGCGCGTTATTCACTGTGCCACTAAAAACACCCAATAACTTAATGATTCTTCTCTAGATAGACAGTTAAAATGAAATTAAATTTAGATTTTATTAATTAGTAACTGAGCAATAGCATTCAGGAAGGATACATCTAAGATAGTTAAATTCGCTGAGACGAATTGAAGATCGGTAAACATAGTAAAAGAAGAAAAAGAAGGACAAGAAAGTGAAAAATCAGAAACCAGGGATTAGGTTAAGTTCAAATTACTTCACACTGCATACACACATGCTGTATTTAAAAGCTTCAATTCAAGAGTGCTAACCCCTAATTGTTAAAGCGATTTGGTAGCTTAGCCTAAGATTAAACAATGCTAAATTGTGTTAGCTAAGCTGCTTCAGGAAGTTTGTTTACAACATGGCGTCGCGTGTGTTATGTGAAGTTAGCGCTTCCTGTGACAAGGTAACCAATGCATGCCAGTGCAATTCAAGCAGCTTTAGTGTGCCTATTTCAAAGAAGTTGTCCACAGTTTTAAAATGTGGTGCTTCAGTCCTTCAAGACTTGTTGCATTAAATAAGCACTTCTGTGAGTGCTTCTCTAATTTAACAAACTTCTTGCACTTGTTTAAAGAATAACAAAATGGGTTTACTGCAAGTTAAAGCCGGTTTAAACATATATGTAGTTAAGTGTGCCTCACACATGAATACTAAAGTACAGTATTACACCTTTAATTTCACTCAGCGAGTGAAACACAGTAATGACCACCAGGATGCTAGGCTTGTATATATACAGTCAAAGTGTAGATGAATTGCTTCAATCTAATTATAAACTATAAGGCCTTTATGCTGTAGAAAGAGGAGCAACACTCAAATTGACCTTGATATAACTGTACTGATATTTCTTCAAAGAAACAATTTAAACAATACTGCAATTTTGTGATTTCTTCATTAAAGCATTATACATTATGGTACAGTTTGGACATGCCGCTGAGCTGAGATTCAGACTTATGCTTTGTCAGAACAGATTTATGCTTTAAAACTGAAATTAAGGTTTCTTCGTTAAAATCAGATTAACCTTACACTAATACCATTAAGCATGAAATACATAAAGACTCTTCCAATCATAATAGAGGTACAAATTCAAGCCCCTACTTTATCTGCATTTAAACAAGCCAGCAAATAGGGACACAACAGCGCATCTCAAGTCATGCCCTATTCTAACCTGGACTATCCCGCACACTTTTAGGTTGACAGTGTTTCAACTCATAACTTTCGTTTTATCACGCCC
>NW_015508871.1:6810-10482 GCF_001515645.1 Sinocyclocheilus grahami | reverse complement strand
GGTCACTGAATGTGAGGCCTTTAAAGTCTGCGAAGATTCATGCCTCTCAAGAGGGCTTGTCCAATGAGAAAGACGGAAATCCCAAGTGGGAGTTTGGAAATACTGGGGAGTTTTATGACTCTTTGTGTGGAAGCATGGTAATTTGCATATGGAACTTGAATCGAAATTACTAAAGATTCTGAGGACACTAATATATTGCCTATGTACCAACATATAATATACACTCTCGTTTATCTTATCTAGGTAGGGTTACATACAGGTAAGATGACCGGAATGAGTGTTTCGATCATAAGCCTGCATAAAACAGTATAAAATCTCAAAGACAACATACACGATGACCTGAAGGATATGTGTTCATTCAAAGAAAGGTTTTCCTATGGATTAATTATAGAAAAGTCCATTTCTACTGTGCATTGTGTCTCTTCCTATAAAAAAGTAGTGATTTTCCCTACTCACATTCTTGTGGGTCATAAAACCAGTGATATCAGCATTAGTTGCCATGGGGACCAGGGGGGCCTGGTGTCGTTGCAGACATCCTGGCACCCAGTTTATTGGGTGAGGGGACTGTGACGATTTGTTAATCTAATGAATAACTGATTTGTTAAATCAAATGAAAAATTTGATTGGTCCAGACGCTACAACTGATTCTGTCCAACAGAGCACATCTAGGTTATGATCAGTGGTCATATAATTTATAAAAAGTGCTTTCGTAGAAAGGGACCTGATATTCAATAAGCCAAGCTTTATCATTTGTTTATCCGTATTACATCTGTTTTTTATTTGTTGAACAACAACATTAAATTGTTACTCTTAAATTGGTTTGGACATGTTTTTTGTATTTTCTAGTTCGGGGAACAGACACGGTCTCTATCTATCGTGTGATATCTAGGTAAAAGGGTCTCTATGTGCTGAGAATTAACTGATTTCTGTGACGTGAGGCGGCTAGCTGACAGTCGGTTTAGCCAGTCTGTCTGCTTTCTGACCTGGGACCCAGTTAGTCAAGTACAAACTCTAAGACTATGTGCCATATTTCCAGAGAGAAGAGCGGCACCACCCCAGGAGGGATGACGACTATCTCTTTTCAACAGGTCAGGTCTGCCCCAAAAACTCGTCCAATTGTCTGAGAAACCTATGTTATTCTGCGGGCACCACTTAGACATCCAGCCATTGAGTGACGACAATCTGCTATGTACCTCGTCACCACGGTAAGCAGGGAGGAGACCAGAGCATATTACAGTGTCTGACATCATACTTGCTAGTTCACACACCTCTTTAATGTTATTTTTAGTGATCTCCGACTTGCTGAATTTACGTTTAGCATTAGCCAGCACTTTTAAATTTGTCAAGATGTCAGGAGCTCTGGCTCCCGGTAAACATTGGACTATGGTGGCTGGTGTCTCTATTTTCACGTTCCATACAATAGAAAATTTTTTGATCCGGTGTCTCAGTGGGTGCGTCACTGAGTGGGGAGAACCTGTTTAATGTTTTGATCGGAGCGGAAGAGCGGTGTTTTGACCCGCGACTATGCCGCCTCACAGGTCACCGAGTCGCCTTGCTCTGTGACCAGAACTGAACAATGTACAGGACTCAATGAACTAGTCGCATCCAAAGCCGAATCTACAGCCCTCACATTCTTACTATCCTCAATTAAAGTTTGGATGCGTGTCTCTAATTCTGAAACCTTGTCTGTCAGCCTAACTATTTCCCTGCATTTTTCACATGTGAATCCCTCATCGCCAACAGAGAGCGCTAAACTATAAATGTGGCAAGCGGGGCAAACAACAATAGCAGGAGAATAAGCCATTACTCACCGTGATTGATGAATGATTCTAACTTACCTTACCACTGTTGTTTGATGAACTTGTGAAAAAGACGCGAATGACAAGCTAACAGAGCTACAATCACAAACCACCCTGCAGCACTTGTTCTGTTCCATAAGCACCACCTGCTGGCAGAGAGTGAAATTGTGTCTCATCCATCTGCAGTTTCTGTTTCATGCATGTTTTATGTAGCATAATTTCACAAAGCTAAAGTCACACCGTTCTGTTTTTGCTTCAGATTTTGAAATTATAATAAGTCTAATACAAACATTGCACTTTTTTTTTTTAAATTTTCATATTTGTTAGGCTAGTGGTTTTTGCTGTGGTATTAAAATTGAAATCGAGAATTGTAAAATGTTATTGGTATATAAAATATTGGTGTCATCTAATTTAGGCCTATTAGAATACAAGATAGCATAGATTTAAAAAAATTATAACAGCAACTATTTTATTTTATTTTTAAAAAAAAAAGTTTGTTGCAGGGCAAGTAATAATTTGAACCACTGGCCCAACCAGGGCAGTAGAAAAAATCCTTAGCCCTGGACTATTTTGTAGCTTTGGCTACAAAATGACCACTTCAAAGACTGGGTGTTAAAAGTAGACGACAGGAAAGCAAAAACTAAATGTGAAGAAATAATAACAGAATTAATGACGAACAGAAACTCTATCAGAGCGTTTAACCCCTGTAAGCATAAAAACCATAAATTAATTTCTGTAGAACTAGTACAGAAAAATATCAAAGTGCATTTAACAGGTAAAAGCAAAACAAACAAAAAAATAGTAGTGTGTATGTGTGTTTAACTTAGTTTTGTACTAAAAACTTCTGTGAACAAGTAAATAAAGCTTGCAAATGGATTTAAAATGCATTCTGTGGATGGGTTTTGTCTGCTCAGTGCTCAGCACAACAGCGGCCTGTTTTTTCTGTTTAATGTAGGTCATGGAAATTCAGCTTTTTAGTCAATGTCAGGGAATTTGACGTTTGGCTTAGAGTGGGAACCCTGATAAATAGTCCACATTTGGTGCTTTTCCACTGCGTGGTACGGTACGGTACACTTTTGGGTGGGGGGGTTTCCACTGGGTACAGTACCTGGTACTTTTTTTTTTAGTACCACCTCGGTTGGGGTTCCAAGCGAACCATACCATTACCAAAACGTGACGTGTAAACTCTGCTGATCACGTATTGGCCGGAGAGAATCGTCACTACCTGCGTCACTGAACTTGCGAGACAAACACAAAACAACCGCTAGATTTAAATCAGAACAGCCAGCAAAGGATCGAACGCAACGGTTTTGAACGTGCGCACCTTTTTTTAACAACCAAAAAGTGGCTGTTCCCCCTGTTGAGGAAGTACAGACGTTTCTCTCGTTGATAGCAGAGGAGTAGATCCAGCGAGAGCTTGATGGGGCGACGCAGAATGAAAAAGTTTTTTTTTAGGAGTCGCGGCAGTAGAGGCGGCGCAACTATAACGACATGTGAATAATCCCGCCCACTCTAAAGCAGTACTAAACTGCAGTGGAAACGCAAACCGAGCCGTGCCGAGTCGTACCATGCAGTGGAAAAGTGACAATTGCGTGGTTCAAATGAGTCGCACTGTTTCGTTCTTTTTTGCCGCCTAAACATTATATCGATCATTCATCGAACCCTTGTTATAAGGAAAATTATATCACAATAATCATTATCAAATTTTCGTCCAGCCCTATCTGTCTTTATACATTTTTTTTCTTCTTGGTCTTTGGAATAATGTGCATCACTGATTAATCATGCACAATAACATCAAGAACATGTATTATGAAAGTAAAGGGGGTGAATTTTAAAGTGCCCCTATTATGCCATTTTTAAGGTTGCTAATATT
>NW_015508871.1:0-1226 GCF_001515645.1 Sinocyclocheilus grahami | reverse complement strand
GCCTTTTACTAATAAGGTTAACTATGATGTATAATTACTTTTAGAAAGAAGTCTAACCATTGAAAAATAATTTAACAAGAAAAGAACAAGATACATTGACTACTTTGGCAGATAATAAGGACTTGGTTATTAAGCCAGCAGATAAAGAGGGAGCTGTAGTAATATGGAGTAGAAATGTGTATATAGAAGAGGTCTATTGACAACTTAAAAATTAGGATTTGTAGCAACCTTTAAGGAATGATCCAACAGATCATTCAGAGACAATGAAACAAGAATTATGCTTACTAACTGATGCAAGAGTTAAGAATTGGATTATGGATAATGAACTTAAATTCCTCTATTTAATGAATCTATGTGTTGCATATTTCTATATGTTGGCAAAAAATAATCTTTAATAATGGAAGTCTGGAACTATCTTTAACAATACATTATTATTATTATTGATGATTATTTTATCAAGCCTTTGGTACCCACACTTCCATCTTTTGTTCAACTTACAACAGATGTGATTAAAAAGATCAAGGCTATGGGGTCGGTTGACCCTGGTTCCTGGTTGGTAGTGTGGTGGCTTCTGCTACTGCTGTGAGAAATCACTCTCAAAGTCTTGAGGTTTTGTTGCCAGAGTTTAGACTTTATTGTCAGAGACAATGAAGCCGAGAAGAACTCTGCAGAGCAAATCTCCAGAATCTTTTTCTGCACCCTCTTTTATACAGTATTTTCAAGGCATGTTCAATACGTTTCATACATATGGTTATCGTTTAAATTTTTTGGCTGTGTCTCCAGTCTGCTTCCAAGAAGCAGGCAGGAGGCCTTACTTTATGTCCCATGGCCAAAAAGGCCCCATCATATATATCCTAACAGGACATGCAGCCCCACCCTATGTCTACCCCATTCCATCCTCATACAGACTTCTATACCATTCCTATGCAGGCCTCTCTGCACACAGGCAAATACATGATTATAATAGTAGAAAAACTTGATACAGAAATGTTTATATTCACAGTGATTATACTTGAACCATTCATATTTTGACCAATAAAAATCTTCCACATATTTCCCCCTTTGATACTTACTAAGTGTCTTTACCCAGAGTGCAGCTTCATAATTTAGCCTCATCAGTTATCACTACCTAGTGACTAACAGTCACAGTTTTATCACCAATGACTAGATTATGTAACCGCACTCTGGTGGAGCAGCAGGACCAAACCTCTCCCCCCACACTTGAC
>NW_015508870.1:18109-18348 GCF_001515645.1 Sinocyclocheilus grahami | reverse complement strand
ATAAAAGTCTAAAAAATAATACACTCTAAAGGAAAGATAACACAACGCAAACACCATCTCTTGAGAACAAACTCTCCAAAACTTTTCTTTGTTTCTGTGATGGGGTTGAGAGAGGGCTGCTGGGAGCACCATCTAGAGGAGGAGGAGGACACACAAGCATGTTAAATGTTCTGGAGATATTTACAGTCAACACCGTTGATTTATTGAAAATAACTGCATGAAGATTCTTCATTTGTGGC
>NW_015508870.1:13117-13749 GCF_001515645.1 Sinocyclocheilus grahami | reverse complement strand
TTTAATAAATGTCCTTTATTTTTGCCTAATTTTAAGACCCACAACCACATGAAAATTAAAACTGATCTAGTAATGTAATAATGCTAAGCAAATATAAATAATTTTTGTTACCAATCAGGATTGTGCACTATTTGTGATAAATTAAGCATTCAAGAATTTGAAATGAGATAGATAGGAAATAGGATGCAGAATGTTTTCTTTCTTTAATGAGAAAGTCTAAAGAAGTAGAATGAATGCAAACCATGTCATTCATTCCAAAATTTAGTTCAACTTCCTAGCCATATCTGGTGGTGGTTGAGGAGAGATCCCCCTATATCATTGTAAAGTGCTTTGGGTGTACAGCAATGCACAATAAAGCACTACATAAATGCCTCGTTCATTCATTCATACAATTAAAACTTCAACTCATCATGATACTATGAATTTTATAACAGTCTGTCTGGATAAATGTCATCTTTTCACTTCCAGTGTTGTGGAGAACATTGTGATTGGTCTCTCTGGCCTTAATAAAGAACATGGTGTGTATTGATCAAGGAACATCACATCGTCATTAAATGGGAAAAGGAAGAAAACATGAATGTAGAGCTGTCATTTAGCCAGTAGCAGATGACTGGATGAATATCCTTCTTGAT
>NW_015508870.1:10839-11467 GCF_001515645.1 Sinocyclocheilus grahami | reverse complement strand
AGATCAGAATCCATACTTTACTGTTTAATTTGATCTTATTTTATCGCAACAACCAAGAATATGAGTTAAGCATGTTAAACTGAGGGCTGTTTGTAATAGTGTTTAGTATGTGAGTGTGTGCAGTGCATGATCTTCGGCTGATGAGGAATGTGTGCTGTGTAACCATGGTGACAGAGCTTGCTGCATTACTGAACAGACGAGCCAGAGCAGCCCTTCTCCTAAAGCAGGATAGAATTGCTTTTCCTTATGATCTACAGCTAAGACACATTTACTTACCACCAGGGTCATATATATTTCTTAGAACACTTTATTTACTCTCTTTCAAGTGTCATATCAGCCAGTGAAGTGTGAGGACATGGTGCATGAATCTGAGACTCCCACCAATCTTTAAAAACGAAGAAGAGAAAATAAAGGCATCTGAGATGACATGATGATCAGATCATATTTCTCTTTTCTAAAACATGGGTTTTCTGTAGTTTTCAGCCTAACATTCATGGCCAGGCATTACTGTGTTCAGGTTCAACAGCAGGGACATAAAAAGAGATGTAGTCTTTGCCATAATCGAGTTGGACTTTGTAGTAGGGTTTAACTGAACAGAAGGTTCACACACACACACACACACACACAC
>NW_015508870.1:4305-5310 GCF_001515645.1 Sinocyclocheilus grahami | reverse complement strand
TTGAGCTGCAGTGGGTCTGTGATGGCTGGTGCTGTGGGTGTGGTTGTGGCCGCCCGGTGCTGATGCAGTCGAGAAGTCTGCCTCTGTGGCTCTGGATGCACTGCTTACTGGGTTCCCACGGTGATGGGAAAAACTGGAAATAACGCGGAATTGTGGAATCGTGATTTCCAGGCCTCGAAAAGTTGAGAGCATTTCTGCAGGCTATGAATCTATAATTTTTTTCTAGTCATGCTTAGCTTCAGAATAGAGAAGAATGGGGCTAGTTGTCACACAGGGGACTTGTCACTATAGGTCTAGCCCACATGTGTGTTTTCTCTATCAGTGGTTTTAAATGCCCAGTTCAAAACCGTCTTCAAAATGGAATATTTTTGTAAATTCTGTCCATCATATTTTTTGATCATCATATAGCTGTTAGGCATCAAGTGTGCATGATAAAATTACATAATTTACAGAACACTGGTAATATCTGTTTGTTATATTATTTTTGTATGTTTGCTGTTCAGAATAATTCTGATTCATAATTGTGTAGTCAAACTGCATTTATTAATAAATTTTTTAAAATTGTTATATGTGGCTAATTTTGGTTTGATTCTGTTTAAATGCTGGTCTGTAGCCAGTTTCGGACTTGCTTGTTGTGCTTGTTGGGTTTGTTTAAATGAATAGTCCCAATCAGGGGAGAAATATGCACAGATCAAGCACCGAAACTGTTCTAAACAAAGATGTCAGTGGATTTTGTGAGAGGACAACTAAGGGACTTTTCCACTGTAGGAAGCATTAGTAATGACTCGTATTGTGGCCAGAAGTGAGAATTTAAAGTTAAAATGCCTTCATGATGGATTTGATTCTTACAAACACGCAGCTTTTCACAATACGCTAATTGATGGACTGGAGTCATGTCATTTACTTGTGGATTATTGTGATGTTTCTATCAGCTGGTTGGACTCTCATTCTGACGGCACACATTCACTGCAGAGGGTCCATTGGTGAGCAAGTGATGTAATGTTA
>NW_015508870.1:0-301 GCF_001515645.1 Sinocyclocheilus grahami | reverse complement strand
TTTTTTTTTTTTGATGCTGTGCTAGTATTTGCTATATTTGCTATTTAATTTCCTCCTGTGTAGTAAACCGTGTTGAAGCAAATATTGCTTTTTAAAATATGTCACAAATGTGAACTTATTTAAAGTAGCTCAGTGTGTTCATGAATTTATAGTGGCCATAAAGTTACAATTTAATATTGTTTAAATATTATTTGAAAATATTATTTAAAAAAAATCAAAATTATTCAACCCCCTTGACCTGCAAGACATTTTTTGCGAGAACAAAATTATATGTAAACAGAGGCATCAGTAAACTATTATA
>NW_015508869.1:17451-18363 GCF_001515645.1 Sinocyclocheilus grahami | reverse complement strand
GATTTTTTCAATGCTTATTTATTGATTTGAAGACCAATTTGAAGAGAATACAGATAAAATAAAATATAAGATCAGAACATGTAAATGTAGTACAAATAAAAGTAACTGTGGAGCAGGATGACTGTAGATCTCACAGGTCTTTAGCACAAATATAGCCCAGTGAAGTTGAACAGGTTACATCATTCCAACGGTTAGCTGTAGCGTGGAAATAGGAAATGAAATAAGTTATTCTGATCATTATAGTGTGGTAGAAATAAAATAAAACAGTATGTTCAACTTAAGGCATTTTTGCAAATGAGCCATTGTGTTATTGTATGACATGAAAATATAGTTCGAAACAAAACAAAACAAAAGACTGCATTCTTACTGCTCAAGCTGAGCTCCCCGCAGTTCTCAGTACCCAGATTGTTAGGTTCTCCAGAGCCCCAGTAGGTAAAGTCATATGGAGTTCCATCACTCCACACCCACTGTCCTTCCTAAAGAGCAAAGTCAGTTATTATAAGAGTGCACTACTGTACTCAGATTCCATAAATAAGAAAATTTAGCTTGGCTCTGAAAAAGTCAAACCATCTTCATTACAAACTTTAGAGATTTCAGTCTAGACAAACAAACTTTAGGCCACACAGCTTCACTTACTTGTTCACCATCATGAGCACCAATCCAACAACGTGTGGAAGAAGGCAACAGACTCAGGAGTAAATCTTGTTCAATTTTATTATGCACAGATGCAAGATTTGCATCAAAACTTTGGCAGTTTCTCTAAAGAGATAGATTTTTTTATTGTCAATACACAATCTAATTTTTTTTAGCATAAAGCATAAATTACTTTTTAAACAACATTTTTAGTCATTTTCCAACATAGTCGGGTCTGATTGATTATATACTCAGTATTCATTTTCTGTCAAATTTAGT
>NW_015508869.1:15118-15962 GCF_001515645.1 Sinocyclocheilus grahami | reverse complement strand
ACTTAACTCACACTTGAAAAAGCTCTGCTGTGTGGTGTGGTCTGTATGTACAACAAAGATACAGATCTGAGAAAAGATGTTCACCAGCAAGACCAACAAAACTTTATTTATGCTAGCAGGAATCCATGACAGTCAATGATAATGGAGATAATATTATTTGTTAAAGTCAACATTTAAAGAAATTTTAATTATTTAAATAATTATTAAATATTTGCAAAATGCTCCGGCATCCAACGGCCTCTGGCCTCGATCTAAAGGTTTTTGTCAGCATTTTGTGAAGATTCAATCTAAGGCTTAAGGATGGTTTGAGTATATTTTCAACAAAATACATAATGGAAAATATACTCTAGTCTAGGCCATTTGATTGAAAACAAAAGCTAAAGTGTGGGATATGGAAGGATATTCCAGACAATTTTCGAAAGGAATTGGTTTTCAGATCGTTGCCTTCAGAATCTCAAAGGAAGATTTTGTGAAGGTCCAGAAAGAGCTCTGCTTTAAATTTTGCAATATATTTTTTCTTTTGCAAGTGTGTATAAGTCACAAGGATCATACAGGATGTGATTGTTTGATCTGTGGTCTTATATAAATGTAAAGTAAATTCAAATACAGGAAATTGGGGTAAGATGAGACTGTCTAGAAATACAATATTAGGTTAACTAAATATTTATTGTACGTTCATTTTAAGGACAAGGGTAAGAAATTAATTATGAATTATAGTCCTTTTTTATATATAAACTTTTCAGAAACATCCAGTGCTTTCTGTTCTAATGGTTTCCTGTAGGAAGAAAGAACGACAATATGTCTTGAACATGGCTAAGAACAAGAACACACTACTAACCACTAA
>NW_015508869.1:6369-7363 GCF_001515645.1 Sinocyclocheilus grahami | reverse complement strand
TTATTACAATTATTGAGAATTGTGATATTATTTGTCAATGTCAATATTTGCAAAATGTGTTGGCACACAAAGTTTTTGGACTTCTATGACAGCGAAATTAATTGGTCCAAAGGCTTTTGAAGTAAGAAAAAGGGTTGAATTATTACTAAATGCAAAGAGGAATACACAAGTGTAAAATATGATTCATTATTCAAAAATATGTTTCATGATTCATTTGAATCACAATTTGATTAAAAAGTCAAACTGTTTGTGCCACTATAGAGTTTGAGTGACAGGCCCTTTGTCTGAGTACTTCAGTTCATCTATAGATATTGATGTTTCAAAATTCTTCGCATAATGTCAACATCTCAGTAACTGTCAACAGAAATTCTACACACATGAACAGGAAACTTGATCATTAATAATGCAATATGATACTGTAAATATGAAAAGATATATTTGATCACTTCTCTACATCAGAAATGTCATATCCGACTCCGGATCCTGTCAGAAGATTTCAGTTTTTGGTATATATATATCAACCTTATTTTTCAACTCAGAAGTAAGCTGTTTTCTGTGAATGTGCGAGGCTTCCGATTCATTAGCCGCTGTAGAGAAATAATGAGAAGAATAACAAAGTGCAGTTAACAACTGTTTGCGCAACAAACCAGTGTGTTTATAATAAAGACAATACAATCAAATAGTATTGTAAGAAACATCAGTTTGCAATATCAATCAGCAAAACGACTGATTTGTACAGCTAGAAATAGCTGGAAGTGCATGACACCGGAAGCTGTAAACAATAAGGTGACATTATTCTATTCACCCTTCAACCATCGATCATCAAATGGAAATTGGAAATGTATAAGTGTAAAAGCATTAACCAATTACTTTCAACATACCACGAATAACCCTAAATGTTTCAATGTTTTGTGTTTATTTTACATTTTTAAATTTAAGTATTTGGAAAACCTGTTTTAGGTGATGGTGTTATATAAAATGTGTACAACAACAT
>NW_015508869.1:4359-4875 GCF_001515645.1 Sinocyclocheilus grahami | reverse complement strand
ACCTGTTTTAGGTGATGGTGTTATATAAAATGTGTACAACAACATGAATTTGGCCAGCTAAATATGTCAGAGTGTTTTGGCACAAACATTAAAAACATACTTAAAGCAGCACTATGTAACTTCTTCTGTGTTCAAAATTTGTAAAATGTATATAATGAGCGAGTACATCATGAATTCATCTTCCAAACCGCATTTTTGTCTTATTCTGAATCACTACGGTACACTTATAATAAGTACTAATATTTGGACTATTGTAGCCTGGTCGGGTCGTCGCCGCTGCGGAGTAACACATACCTGCGTGAATCGCCATAGACGTAAACTTAGAGAAGTAGCTCCGGTTAGAATGTTCTTCCGCGGGATGTGTGCAGTTCTGTTTATTAGGGCTGTTCGATTCCGACATTTTTGGAATCGAGTCCGATTCCAATTCCTGGTTCTGGAATCGATTCCTCACTGTTGTTTTTTTTTATTTTAATTTTTTAATTTATTGAACAATACAAACATTAAAACATTAAGGCA
>NW_015508869.1:2330-2737 GCF_001515645.1 Sinocyclocheilus grahami | reverse complement strand
TATTATGGCTCTAGTTAAAATGACAGGATTGACAATAGGACAGAGACTAAACTGCAAACTAAAAAGGAATGCATACCATTAAACACTCATTGACCATAAAAATGACAATTGGCATGTGAAAAATGAAATTCATACTTTGGTGAGAAAGATTGGGCTACTCAATTATTAATCAGGAAATATCATGCCCAGTGCAGCAATTCATCTATACAATTGAATGCAATTGTCCAAAATTATTTTATATTTTTATATCCACAGTGGAAATTATGGTGATTACAGTAATAAAACATAAATGCACATGCAGAGGTGTACACAAAATGATTGTAAACTACATACACTAATAAATAAATATATACATACCGTACATTTTTAATACATGAAATATTCCATATATATATATATATATATAT
>NW_015508869.1:231-777 GCF_001515645.1 Sinocyclocheilus grahami | reverse complement strand
ATTTAAAACAAAATAGTAGTAGTCCGAAATTTACAAGTTTAGAAAATCAAACAGACAAAAGCAACTGAATCCATCAGACAGAGGTCTCCGACTGTAGCTGTAGTACAAACTTGTGGGACTTGGGATGGACGTACTCCTCACTGAGTTTGAGGTGAGGGATAGCTTTGCTGGTGACCACTAAGCTGAAGTCAGATGATTTGAGCTGGAATTCAGAGCCTTGACGGAGTGGACTGGTGACCGACGCTTCGCAGACCAGCGTCCACTGCCGGGTCTGCCAGCACTCTCTTGTGTACTGGAGTGTGGGCCCAGTCATCAGATAGCTCTCCAGAAATGCCTAGCAGGGAACAACAGGACTCATGTCTGTTCACTGATGTCTGCTAGTATTCTACAGTGACCTGATCTGATTAGAAGTTTGTGTAATATTTAGGACTGGAAATGTTTTATTTTTTCAAGACCAAAAAGAACTGATTTGAATTTTCATAAAATACCAGTAAGGAAGGTTTTGAGTAAATAATTAAATAGTGAGGCAGAAGCTGTGTCTGAAAT
>NW_015508869.1:0-221 GCF_001515645.1 Sinocyclocheilus grahami | reverse complement strand
AACTGAGCCTAGTTTCTCCTCTATTTCTGTCACCTGATGGAGTTTGGGTTCCTTGCCACTGCTATCTTTTGGCTTGCTTAGTTGGGGTCGGAAAGACACTTAACTTTCAGAAATGTATCAAGATGACGGCACTGATACCAAACTTGAACTAAATTAAGCTGGATGATGGCACTATTGTCTTCTTTTGAGTTGCATCTTGCAAAATCAACACTTATTTTACT
>NW_015508868.1:18049-18365 GCF_001515645.1 Sinocyclocheilus grahami | reverse complement strand
TTTTATGAAATCCCTTAAAAATACCAAATGTTAGTACATGCATTTCATTTGAAGAAAAAAATACCCTCAAAGTGTTCAGTCTCTTTTGACCATGAGAAGTATATGAGTGTGACCCCGAAATGAGGAGCAGCAGAGGGTTAATAATAAATTACATTTTCAGTGTTCCCTTGATATGCCTTCAGAACACTTGGAATATATGACATGAGTTCCATGAGATTATTTTATAACACGTTTACAAAAACCTGATGAAAGTCACCTTCTCTGCCATTAAATTGACGAACACAAGCAGGGTATTTTTATTTATTTTTTGCATTTC
>NW_015508868.1:7744-17076 GCF_001515645.1 Sinocyclocheilus grahami | reverse complement strand
GATCTTACCAAGGGATTTTAATAAGCTACTGACAACTGAGAATGTGAACAAGTCTCTCTCAGAATTGAAAGGCCAACTGGATCAAATATGTGAAGAGCACATGGGCAGTAAATCAAAGAAAGGTGAATCAACATTAACCATTCAGCTTTTCATAATGTACCAAGTGACCAAACATTTAAATTTCTATATGTTGTCTCAACATTTATAAAATGGAACAATTTGAGGTAGAGTGCCCATTAGCAACTAATTTCACCACAACGTTGGCAGAGACTGCAAAGGCAGAGACTGTCCTGTAGTATTATGAGAAATTGCAATGCTCAATATACATTGCATATTGGTCTAGTGGTAGTTTTCTCTTGAATTTCTAAATAACTTTTATTTTCTCTAGTGACCTTAAAGATTATAGCCTGAAAAATAATGTTAATAACCTTGTTTCTATTGAAATTTTGATTTGAGCATAGGAATAGGGTAATGTTGTTTTCTGATATTACTCCTGATTTCTCCCTTAACACAAACAGGAACTGTATTTCAGTGACTAACATCTGTATCAGTATCTGCCCAAGCCCCAGGGGCATAACGAATATGGCTGCTGAGTGAAAATACTCCTTAAAGAGACATTGTTGAGGGTCACTGGCTCGGAAAATGATGGTATTAATGTGTCTATTATAAAGACTTATTATAAAGACTGTGTTCATCTCCACTGTTCCTCAAATATTTTTATTTTGAATGTATCTGTCTCATGTGATATTTATTTTTCTGTGAATTCTTATATAATGTATATGATTATTTTGTATCTAAATTCATAGTTGGTGATTTTTTGAGGTTAAAAAGAGTTCCCGTTCCGAGTAGAATAGCAAACCGCAGGGAAATTGGTAAGATTTTATTTTTAAAAAATCAGAAAATAGAAGCAAACACACATTTAGAAATACCATCAATCAGTTTTTAAATTCTGTTATTCATTCTGTTTAACTCTGCTACTCATTTTATGCTTCCATCTTCAGAGGGCCATCCATTTTATATGACAAATTGGTCATCGGGTAAGCATATGCATTTCGAACCACTGAACAATTTTGATTATGAATATATGCTCTGCCTTGGAATCTGCGTGTGTGTGTTTTACATTTTGCTATGCTGCTGAAGTGTAATAAGTGGTCATTTGGTAGTTGCTTTTTAAACTCTGTTACTCATTCAGTTTAACTCTGTTACTAATTTTATACTTCCATCTTTAGAGCGCCATCAATCAGATATAAGAACTCGGTCATCGGGTAAGCATATGCATTTCGAACCACTGCACAATTTTGAATATTAAAAATATGCTCTGCCTTGGAATTTTTATTTTATTTTTATTTTTTTACATTTTGTCAGTGGTTGTTTGGTGGTTGCTTTTTGTTACTCATTCAGTTTAACTCTGTTAATCATTTTATACGTACATCTTCAGAGCGCCATCAATCGGCGACAAGAACTCGGTCTTTGGGTAAGCATATGCATTTCGAACCACTGAACAATTTTAATTATGAATATATGTTCTGCCTTGGAATTCGTGTTTTTTTTTACATTTTGCTATGTTGTTGCTGAAGTGTTATCAGTGGTTGTTTGGTGGTTGCTTTTTAAACTCTGTTACTCATTGTTTAACTCTGTTTATCATTTTATACTTCCATCTTCAGAGCGCCGTCAATCGGATATAAGAACTCCGACATTGGGTAAGCATATGCATTTTGAATGACTGAACAATTTTAATTATAAATATATGCTCTGCCTTGGAATGTTTTTTTATTTTTTTATTTACATTTTGCTGTGTTGTTGCTTAAGTGTAATCAGTGGTTCCCTATCTGTCGGTCACTACGAGTTATGTTGAACGACATATGGGGTCTCACTTGGGAGCCCAATCATCTCTGAGTTTAAGAGAAAAAGCCAATGAGAATTGGCTTGTGGATTTTGCATGCTGAGCCACTCCTCGTGCACATGGGTATATAAGGTGACAGCGTGCATCCACTCATTCGATTTTTGCTTCGGAGCCGAGTGGTTGTATGAAAAGCTGTTATACTCCACAAAGTCATTAATCTGCTGTGTGTCGGGAAGCTGTTCTGGTTGGCGGTACGGCGCAAACAGTGGTGTCCCTTTTAGCGATTCCCTTGCGCGCTTCAAATAAAAGTGCAGATTTCCTAAAAGAGCAAATCACGGACGATTCGCGTCTTCTTAAAGACGCCGTTTCGTCCGTGTCTCTGGATGTGGTCGTTTCCTGTCCTCTGATAATGGCCACAAGCATTGTCTTCCAGTGTCTGGGCATTCAGCGTGCTGAAGAAGCGATCATGGATGGTTCATGCCTGCACTGCGAGTGCGTCTCTCCATTCTTAAAGGGAAACGAGCGGACCCCTCTGTCACTACCCGTCCCGGTTTCTCTGCCACAAGCAGAGGACCGCCGGCTAGTGCTCTGGGAGATTTGAGGGTGACAGTGAGAGTGTCTCGGCCGGGCCACGCCCCATGGACCTCTCACTCCTTCCGCAGCGCTTGTCCTGTGCGGTTGCTGAGTGATTCTGCTGGGCTGTCTTATGGTGGTCCCAGCATTTCATTTGGTGTGCCGCAGCAGGATCAGATGTCGATTGCAGCATCGGGGGATGGGCTATTGACCTCTGTGGATGAAAATTCGGCGGAGCTGCCCCCCTCAGGTGTTGTCGCCACTGCTGAATCGGACCCAGAGTTGATGACCGTGCTTGCCCGGACAGCTGTGAGCATCAGGTTGGAGGTGAATACACTGCCCAGCCCTGAGTGCTCGCAGCTGAACGATTGGTTTCTCGGTGTACAGCGCGGCTCACAACCATGTTCTGCTCTGGTTCCTTTCTTCCCAGAGGTGCATGAGGAAGTGACGTAGTCGTGGACATCCCCTTTTTATGGCCAGAAGCCGCTCGTCTCCTTCCTCCATCCTCACTACTCTCGATGGCGGGGCGGCTAGGGGGTGCGTCGACATTCCCCAGGAGGAGAGAGCGATTGCGGTACACCAGTGCCTGCAAAATGCCGCCACTTGGAGGAGTAGTCCACGTCTCCCATCCAAAGCCTGTAAGTTGTTGGCTCTCGCTGCCAAAGCATACAGTGCTGTGGGCCAAGCTGCCTCTGCCCTGCATGCCATGGCGATCCTGAGAGTTCACCAACCCAAGGCCTTAACAAATGCACGAGGGTAGTACTGACCCGAGGTTGATGCAGGAGCTGAGCACGGCAACTGACTTGGAAGTCACGACGCGGTCACTCGGAAAGGCAATGTCCACTCTGGTGGTCCAGGAGCGCCATCTCTGGCTCAGCCTGGTCGAGATGAGATACGTTGACAAAGTGCACTTTCTTGACGCTCCCATCTCTCAGGCTGGCCTGTGTGGCGACACAGTCGAGGGCTGTGCCCAGCAGTTCTCGGCAGTACAACAGCAGACTGAGCACATACAGCACATCTTGCCCCGACGTGATCTTCCAGCTGCCACCGTTCTGTCGCGGGCCGTGTCTCAGCCTGCTCGTCGCCGTGGATGCCCTCCTGCATCCTCCACACTGGCTCCACCCCTCGCTGAGACATCGTCGAGGCCAGCGCATCGAGCCCCACGCAGGAGAGTTGCGCCCCCCGTGTTGCATCCGGCCATTAAGTCCTCCAAGAAGACAATGAAGCGGCCCTGACACGGGCAACCCGGAGATGTGGGTGACTACTCTTCAGGAGGTGGCGAGGACAGCGCCGCTCCTTCCCCTGGAGGAGGGCCGGGCGGAGAAGCTTTTGTTTGCTTTTCTTTTTGTTCCGCCGCTAGCTCAACGGCCAACCACGGTAACCACATTGTCAGAGAAAGAACAGTTTCCTTTTCCTCCAGGTTGCAAGGCTCATGGGTTGACAGTGAGTGACGCACTGCTTCCTTACTCTCACCCATGACGCCCCTTATCACCATTGGCCAAGAGGTCGTGGAACGCTTCTCTGGCCAGTACCTCTGGGGACACAGGGAGTTTTGTTGTCATGACTCAGAATGTGATGCCTTCTGGGCCACCCAGCACAACTCCCCATCGCTGCCCCACTGTGGGTACGTCGACTGTCCCTTTGGTGCCACTCGTACAGAGTTTAGGAGTGTGGCTTGCGTTGCCCAACCCGTCCTGCTGGCTCATTCGGATGGTGCGACTCGACTACGCGATACAGTTCGCCAGGTGACATCCCAAGTTCAGTGGCGTTCTTGAGACTTCGTGGCTTTCGGTGACACCTCTGTCTTGCACGAGGAGATTGTTGTCCTGTTGGCGAAGGATGCAATCGAGCCAATACCAGGTCCTCCCCTTCGGGCTCTCCCTGTCCCCCGTGTCTTCATGAAAGTCGCGGAGGATGCTGTTGCTCCACTATGGGAAGTGGGCATCAGGATCCTCAACTATCTCGACATCTGGCTCATCATGGCCCGGTCGCAAGAGGAGTTGTGCAATCACAGGGACTTGGTGCTTCAGCACCTCAGTCAGTTGGGGCTTCAGGTCAACTGAGAGAAGAGCAAGCTCTCCCCTGTGCAGAGAATCTCTTATCTCGGTATGGAGTTAGACTCGTTGAGTATGACGGCATGTCTCACCAACGAACGTGCCCAGTCAGTGCTGAATGGCCTGAGTTCCTTCAGAGGCAGAACAGTGGTACCACTGAAACATTTTCAGAGGCTCCTGGGGCATATGGTATCCGCAGCCACAGTCACGCCACTCAGATTGCTTCATATGAGACCACTTCAGCACTGGTTACACTCCCGAGTCCCGAGATGTGCATGGTGCCACGGTACGCATCGTGTCACCATCACACCGATGTGTCGCCGCCTATTCAGCCCCTGGTCGGACCTTGCTTTTCTACGGGCCGGGGTGCCCTTAGAACAAGTGTCCCGGCATTTCATCACAACAGATGCCTCTAATACGGGCTGGGGTGCTACGTGCAACGGGCAGGCAGCTTCGGGGTTCTGGACAGGTCTTCGACTGCTTTGGCACATCAACTGTCTGGAGTTGCTGGCAGTGCATCTAGCCTGCCTTGTGGCAGTTCCGGCCGCTGCTGCTGGACAAGTCATCTGCTGCTGGACAAGGCTGCTGGTACATCAACCGACAGGGTGGTCTACGATCATGTCGCATGTCAACTCACCTGCCATCTCCTCCTCTGGAGTCAGACGTGGCTCAAGTACCTGCGCGCTGTCCACATTCCGGGGGAGATCAATCGTGCAGCCGACGTACTCTCACGAGAGCTTACTTTCCCCGGAGAATGGGGACTCCATCCCCAGACGGTCCAGCTGATCTGGAGTCGATTCGGAGAAGCTCAGGTGGACCTGTTTGCTTCCCAAAAGTCCTCCCACTGCCAGTTGTACTGTTCCCTGACCCAGGCCCCCCTGGGCACGGATGCACGGGCACACAGCTGGCCTCGGGCTGTACGCAAGTATGCGTTTTCTCCAGTGAGCCTGCCTGCACAGACACTGTGCAAGGTCAGGGAGGACGAGGAACAGGTCCTGTTGTGCTTTTCTGACCCACCCGGACCTGGTTTTCGGAAGTCATGCTCCTCATGACAGCCCCTTCCTGGCTCATCCCCCTGAGGAAGGACCTCCTTTCACAGGGGCTGGGCACCATATGGCACCCGTGTCCAGATCTCTGGAACCTCCACGTGTGGCTTCTGGACGGGAGGTGGCAGACCTAAGTGATCTGCCACCAGCGGTGGTAGGCACTATCACTCAGGCTAGAGCTCCTTCTACGAGGCAGGCCTATGCTTTGAAGTGGAGTCTGTTCACGAATTGGTGTTCTTCTCACCGAGAAGACACCCAGAGATGCTCGATTGGAGTCGTGCTTTCTTTCCTGCAAGAAAGCTTGGAGTGTAGGCTGTCACCCTCCACCTTGAAAGTGTATGTTGCTGCTATCACAGCACATCACAATGCAGTGGACGGCCGGTCCCTGGGGAAGCATGTCCTGATCGTTAGGTTCCTGAGGGGTGCCAGAAGGTTGAATCCTCCTAGGACACTCCTGATACCCTCCTGGGATCTCTCTGTTGATTCCCTACGGGTAATCCCATATGTTTTCTTCCACGATAAGGTTTCCCTCTCGGTAAACCTGTGTCTTCCCTTGACAGATCCGCTCTGTCAGTCTCTTCTGGCAGTTGTTCCAGGTTGTGGCGTTTTCCATAGACCCCTTTTGTCATTCGACATAACTCGTAGTGTCCAGATAGGGAACGTCTCGGTTACATACGTAACCCTCATTCCCTGATGGAGGGAACGGAGACATTATGTCCCCATGCCACAACCTTGAACTATTCGCTTTTGCCGGGACACATTCTCGGCTCCTCAGCGTAAAACCTAATGAGTGGATGCACGCTGTCGCCTTATATACCCGTGTGCACAGGGAGTGGCTCAGCATGCAAAATCCACTAGCCAATTCTCATTGGCGTTTTCTCTTAAACTCAGAGATGATTGGGCTCCCAAGTGAGACCCCATATGTCATTCGACATAACGTCTCCGTTCCCTCCATCAGGGAACAAGGGTTACGTACGTAACTGAGATGTTATTTGGTGGTTGTTTATTTGTCCACAGTAAGTCAAAACAGCGTACTTTGAAGATTCTATGATCATAAGGGGAAAAAGCTGTAAAAGAAAATGTATACAAAAATGGAAGAAAAAAACGTAGGAACTCAAAGAGACGCAGATTATACATAATTTTATCACTTAATTCGTGTTTGCACTCTTTACCCACTGAAACATGCTTGTTTAACTTTTCTCCCCTGATTTCAGATTTCTGTAAAACAGGGAAAGCAGTATGGCCCAGGATGTAAGTGTATTCAGATATGATGCATGCATATTTGCATTTATTATTTGATTTAGCATCTACTAAATTATTTTATGTTGTAAATAAAAGCTTAATATGGTATGGGCATATAGCTGTGTGTATATCAGCTGTTTTACAGCAGCTTGTGTGAATGTGGCTCATATTTTAGAGCCATTTGTCAGCTTTAAGTAAGTATAGTCATTGTTTTTAAACAACAGTTAGCATACATGCACATTTCTTCTGATTTAGCAACTATTTCTTATTCTTATTTCTTATTTTCCTATGTTAAAGCTTACTCCTAAAAATATGATTGCAGGTATCGCAATGATCGGACGTACGATGGTTACAGGTACATGTCTGATGATGATGATGATCTCTATGGATAGATGGAGATGTTTCCACTTATCTCCTGATGACACTTAAAAGCATGTGGAACTCATCTTTCCTTCATAGAGTACAGTGAAAGGTCAGAGTATTACAGCACAAAAAAATTGGAGATGATGTGCATCTAAAGGACCTTGTTATAATGTTTAGTTTATTAGTTTAGTTTATTAGGTTATTGTTGATTTTTGCTTCCCTGTACATCTATGGTTTTAACAAACTATTATTCATGGGGGATTGTATATATTATTATGGGGTTTG
The DNA here is from genome assembly GCF_001515645.1 of Sinocyclocheilus grahami. Taxonomy (NCBI): domain Eukaryota; kingdom Metazoa; phylum Chordata; class Actinopteri; order Cypriniformes; family Cyprinidae; genus Sinocyclocheilus; species Sinocyclocheilus grahami. The sequence goes on along the minus strand of NW_015508868.1, from coordinate 9,670 downwards.
TGAAACCAGTGGGCCATGTACCTTTGAAATTTTTCTGTCATTCAGTAGCATAGTACATTAAAAAATATTAATATTAAGCCTGAATAGATTTACACACAAACAACAACATAATTTACACATACACTGTGTAATAAAAATAATACTGTATCTACATTTTTAAATTGTTAATTATTTACAGGTTTTATCTGTGGGATCATATTTTAACCACCTTTATTTAATTTTTTATTTTGATTTTAGTAGTAAATAGACAATCATCATCATCATTCAAATTATTTGATAGCTGGCTATAATATGTGAACTTACTGTATATTTTTACTTGAACTTTGCGGAATATAATATAATTTGTTGCATTCAAGTTAGGCTAATGAACTGTACTACTTGGTTGAAGAATTGTGTATAATTATTAATTTACATGATTAAAATACCTTTAATTGTTTATTTAAAATTGCTCCTGTTTTATTAAAGCAGTTTGCGTGTTAAACTGAACATGTCTTGGATAAATCACATTCAATAATAATGAACAAAAGTATCCAAATGCATAAGAATGTCAGCACACACTGAGAACACATTAGTGAATGTATTTAGTGATTAGATCAAAATATTTAGACATAATTTACTGCTTTATTTAGTGCTGATCAAATATAAGTTAAAGAACAATAGCACACTATATTCATCAATTTAGACAAAGTGATCAATTTGGTGTGTTTTGGCATGTTCTTCATAGTGGGGGGGAATAGAGAAGAAAGAAACGAGATTAAGGTGAGTAAATGACACTTTTAGGTATTTTGGCATCTTAAATGGGACAGACACGTCATTGCTGGACAGACACACCAGCAGCCATATCACCCTGTAGCCCAAACTAGTTACCCACTGAAGCTAAGCAGGGCTGAGCCTGGTCAGTACCTGGATGGGAGGCCTCCTGGGAAAACTATGTTGCTGCTGGTAGAGGTGTTAGTGAGGCCAACAGGGGGTGCTCACCCTGTGGTCTGTGTGGGTCCTAACGCCCCAGTATAGTGACAGGGACACTATACTGTCAACAAGCACCGTCCTTCGGATGAGACGTTAAACCGAGGTCCTGACTCTCTGTGGTCATTAAAAATCCCAGGATGACTTTTGAAAAGAGTAGAGGTGTGACCTCGGCATCCTGACCAAATTTGCCCATTGGCCTCTGATCATCATGGCCTCCTAACAATCCCCATATCTGCTGATTGGCTTCATCACTCTGTCTCCTCTCCACCAATAAGCTGGTGTGTGGTGGGCGTTCTGGCGCACTATAGCTGCCGTCGCATCATCCAGGTGAATGCTGCACACTTGTGGTGGATGAGGAGATACCCCCTGACAATGTAAACCGCTTTGACTGCCTAGAAAAGCGTTTTATAAATGTAATGAATTATTGCAATTACCATATTATTGATTACATTTAAACCTGTGACACTTGCTGTTGTGGAACACAAGAGAAGATATTTTAAATAATGTTGGACCTCACTAACTGTTTTATTTATTAACAAAAAACAGTGAGAAACACCTTTTATCTTTTTGTGTTCCACGGAAGAAAGAAATGCATACAATACTGGGGTGAGTATATTAAGACATATTTAAAATGTTTGGGTAAACTTTGCCTTTATTGATGTGATGGCATGAATTTCCCTGCAAAACCTTGCCTTTTAGTTTCTTAATGTGAATTTACATTCCCAATGAGATTAGACAGTTCATCATTTTTTTGTCTGAATTTAAAAGGTCTTTTTGTCTGAATTTGAATGTCAGCTAAACATGCATAATTTTTACAATATGCAATATTAATATAAGATGTTCTTTGTGCAGATGAAGTTATTTGATATTGTTTAAATAATGTTCTTACAAAAAAAAAAAACACTAAATTTCAGAAAAACAAACAAACACGGGGGTCGGTCAAACATTTATTTGGCC
>NW_015508868.1:7070-7734 GCF_001515645.1 Sinocyclocheilus grahami | reverse complement strand
TCAGAAAATGTATGTACAGAGACTTAACAGAACAAAAATATATATTTAATAAAAGCAGTGGTTTAACTCCCCTTTGTCACAAACTTTGAAATGTGTAGCTGGATCTGATTAAAACTGTAAAACATCATTAAAAACAGACTAAGACTAAAACCTATTCACTCGCCCAGATCTTCTGACACCCTTCAGGGCCAAAAAATTGGAATGTAGAGCTATTTAAACACTATAAAAAAGATTTTATTTTTTTTATTTGTAGTTTTACATCGTCCCATAACCATCTCCTAAGAGGACAATTTGTCATTTCACTCATCAGCCCTGAAAAATCAAGGATCAGATGAAGTTTAAAGAGACAAATGACTGAAGACTGTGAACAGGGAGCCACGCTCTTCCATCCGCTGAGGCGGAAATTCCATCAGTCGTTCCAATCCATACACAGAGCAATTCCTGGCCCGTTTCCCAAAAAATAAAAAAAATGCTCTTGACATGCGGCAGCACAGAGCTCACTGACACCGGACCGGACAAACCGTGAACTAGAGACTGTTATCAGCAAAGGTGGTAAAAGAACTTGGTTTCTCTGTAGTATTGCTGTAACTTTAAGATTGTGGCTCAAGTCTCATATATTTATATATATATTTATATATTTCAATCTCAAAAAGAAAAAAAGGAT
>NW_015508868.1:3300-5231 GCF_001515645.1 Sinocyclocheilus grahami | reverse complement strand
GAGAGAGATAAGATCCCATTCAGATATATCAAAACACTGGTAGTTCAATCATAAAAGTGCTTGTAGATCCTCACCTGACCATTGGCTTTATCAGCCACGGCTTTTCCGTCCACTGTAGCTTCACCTTTAGTCAACTGAGCACCCATCCCTCCTTTGTGTCTCCTTCAAAGAGTTAAAAATGAAAATAAAGGCAGAAAAAACCCAGAGGGTCCTTAAATTCAAACCCACACTGTAGAGACAGTAAGCGAGCGTTTAGATTCCTGGCGTATTTTTTAATCTGCTGTGCTCAGCAGACACAAATAAAGGCTGCTTTCTGGTAGTAAATCCACACGGCTCTGCGGGGAGAGCAGACTAAGAGTTTCACAGCTACAAGTGTGAGTATTTGCCTGCGTGACTCCACCCAGCAGCTACACCACCCAATCTGCACAAGAGGGCTGGAGCTTCATCTGCCCCATTCAAACACACCACTACACACACACACACTCCAGCAGATTACTGGACCTGCAGCTTTACAACTCTGGATGGATGGACTACTAATATTAAGGATTTTATTGAGGATTTGAAAAGTTAACTTCCACATCCTCTTCATATGTCTTAACATCTGATGAAATATAAAACAAGTGAAGGAATTAATTGAAGCGAACATAGGAGTGCATTTTAAATAATTGAATTACTTTGGGATAAGGATTGAATTTTTGTCATGTCTGCAGTAATGTCTAACATGAAAAACTGGCAATTAATTAAGAAAGTTTCCAGGTGTTTCTTCATTTTTACTTTATCTAGGCAAAACGTTTAAACTCAGGTTTACTTGATTACCTATACATATTTTTTTTTTGGGAAAAATCATGTTAAAATGTATCAAATATGATACATCAGACTTTCAAGGAATGTGTATTTGTTCATCTCTCAGTCATCAGTGTATTGCATTGCATTATATGTTCTGAAACTACAGAGCTTTGATCATAAAAGTAAGCATTTAAATATATTATTGGGAACTACAGACAACTGATATTTATTATGTGTTATGTAAATATAAAGATCTCATAAAACTAAACATGATTTCTTGAAACTTTTGTTGTAATTGTTAATGGATTTATAAGTTTTTCACTTATAATTTTCCATCCTTTTTGTCTTTTGTGAACTGATCCGTTTAACTAAAGCCAGTTCTGTGATGGCATCATCACACAGGAAGTGACATAATTTTGGAGGGAAAACATCAGCACAAGCATTAGTGAGTATTAGCAATGCATTTAAAGGATTCTGTGATGTTTTGTTAGCTGGTTGGTGTTGGTTGGTTTGCAGAAGCATCCTGTAAATTTAAAGTAAAATTAGTTTGATAATGTCAACATTTCAAAAGATAGTTAAACTCTCAGTCCCTCACTGAGCAATGGCTATAATGTTAGCTCTCTGTTTCCATTCTGTTCATTTTCTTACCGTTGTGTAAATAGTCAAGCTGTAATTAAATTGCCTGAGCGGGACCATAGCATATTTCTGAATGTCTGCTCTACAGTTTTATAGAAATATAAAATACAGTATTACAGGAATGAGCCATATTTATGTTTTACAAAACCTCAGTAGGCCTACAAGTAAAAGTTATTTCAGTATAATATTAAAAACATCCACCTTCAGGTTGTGGTACACATATCTTTTTGCTGTTAAATCTTTACTTGTTTTTATAAATTAAACATGAGAGTAACATTTATGTTGTTCGTAAGATTTCAAGATGAACATTTACTAGACCGAAGAAACCATAAATCATTTTTTAGAAAAATCTTGTTAAAATGTGTGTATGAAATATGATCCATCAGGCTTTTGAGGAACGTTTTCTTGTTCATGTCTTAATAATCAGTGTGTTGCATTGCATTATAGGTTTAGAAATTACCGCACTTTGATCATAAAACTAAGCATTTAAATATCATCTTACTAAGACA
>NW_015508868.1:2092-2923 GCF_001515645.1 Sinocyclocheilus grahami | reverse complement strand
GTAAGTGATTTATTGTACGGTTTTAGGTTTGTTTGTTTTTTTGCCTGAGGGAGACAAAATTCTCTCTGTGCTAATCAATATTGTATCACAGACGCTGTTGATAGAGCTTAACTTGTCCTGAACCCGGAACATTTCTGTAGCAGCACAAGTGCTGGAATGCCACATGGTTTTTATGCCCCACCCAGCGCTGTAAGGATGACATGCAGTGCCCCGACCCCCCGCCTCCGGTATGTCAGGAATGTGTTAGCCACCCAAAGATCCCTGCTGTCATACAGCACACCATGATCTTCACACAGGGAAATGAGCTCCGGGGCTGCTGAGTAATTCACCCCCATGGCCTGGTGGGTGGACGGGGAAACTGAGGAGATGTAGTTGGAACAAAATCCTCTAGAAAGGATTTTGTGTGTTCCTCAGAAGAGAAAAAAGGAAATGATTCCTTGCTAAATTACAGGGAACTTTTATAGGAAAAAAATGACATGAACTTACACAGAACATATTGTGAACCCAAAATACGACTTATGTTTATGCAGCTTAATAACATCTACTTGACGTTGAGAAATTTGACCCATCCAGTCACAGTGAGATAATAAAGAAGGACTAGGTCAGATACGCTACGTGCAAAAGTTTGGGGTTGGCATTTTTTATGTTTTGTCGCTTTTGCTCACCAATGCTGCTTTTTTTTTTGACCAAAAATACAGTAAAATTGGCAAAATTTTGAAATATTATTACAATTTAAAATCACTGTTTTTTTATGTAATTTATTCAGCAAATGGGAGATGTTTGGTAAATATGAACTTAATTTTTGGTCTGACTAAGAATATAGTCAAAGGC
>NW_015508868.1:0-943 GCF_001515645.1 Sinocyclocheilus grahami | reverse complement strand
ATCCATTGGTGAGCAAGTGATGGAATGCTAAATTTATCCAAATCTGTTCTGATGAATCATCTACATCTTGGATGGCCTGAGAGTAAATTTTCAGCATTTTTTGGGGTGAACAATTCCTGTAAGTAATATGCAAAGGGCTCCAAAAATATAAGAGTTCTCCTGCAATATTTTCACCACAATTTGACTAAAAAATATATAATTTTCAGAATGTTTTAGTATTTATTGTATCTATTTTGTTTTGATGACAGCTGTATAAACAAAACCTGATAATCATGTCCTCCAGCATGATTTGAGATCCATTTACTTACATTTAAATAATCGGTTACACTTTATTTTGATAATCCACATTAGACATTCTACTAACTATAAAACATTTGCAACTACTTGTCAACTAACTCTCATTAATTTGCAACAACATCTCAATTCAGCTGCTTATGTAAATCATATCTGGTGTTCTTTAACAGTTCCGCCTACAGCAAAACTGAAAGTGTGAGTTTGTGTATGTTCTTGCAGACTGAGAGCCAAAAGCACAACTGCTTTACAGTCACACCCTCCACAGCCTTAACAAACACAATTGTCTCGCTATCTCTCAGTGCTCTCGCTGTGTGTCAGGCCTGTGCTTCTTTACTATCTCATTTCATTGCAGTCATTCTGCATGTTAATCCATATGTAGTCTTGCACAGCTAGACCACCGACTCTCAACATAATATTTTCAACTACTTTGCAGCTTATTTTAATCAAGAACTCTCGATAGAACCCCAACAATATTTTTATCTGGCCAAAATATATTTTAAATATGAAGCTCAATAAAATATGTTTTTGAAACAGAACATATATTGAATTCCCCTTTAATATACCAATATATATTTCAAAATGTATTTCAGAGGCAAGAAAATACATTTTCATTCTTACAATAGCCTACAAATTTGCAAATGTGGATGGA
>NW_015508867.1:17857-18364 GCF_001515645.1 Sinocyclocheilus grahami | reverse complement strand
GTAAGTCATAGCCCCAGGGCCCAGTAAGGTCTTAATGCGGCCCTGGACAGGTGCACAAGTTGATTTCATTGACATGGAGTAACATCTCTAATGGAGCCCCACATGATAATTTTAGATCTATTTAGTTACACTTTAAAATATTAATTCCATCGTTCATCTACTAATGCATTCATTCATGCAATTACCTCAAAGGAGATTTATTCTGAACCTGAGATGCAAATTACTTTATTATTTTTTTCAGAGGGGAAACATTGACTAAACTAACTGAACGACCCTTTCTGTCCTCACCAATCATCAAGCACCGCTGACATGACACCATCCTAATTTATTGACTCAACAGACAATTATAACGCAATAACAGGACTCATTTTCAATTAATTTAGAATGTTATTCTGTTTGCGTAATTGGCGTCATTGTTGTAATTGTGTGGGCTAACAGAGTTGACCTTCCTGTCTTTGAGTAAAGGAACGTGTCAGCAGAAACAGAGGGAGGTGACAACACTGCTTT
>NW_015508867.1:16991-17783 GCF_001515645.1 Sinocyclocheilus grahami | reverse complement strand
GCGTGACTTTTCCTGGGAAGCGAGGAGACAGCAGGGCACGCTTTCACATACAACCTTGAATATGTACTCATATGGTATCATCTCTTGCTGACCTAGAGAGCAGCATCTCTTCATAATATACATTACTTGAAACACATGCAAACATACAGTACATGCATATATACAGCACATCTCCAAACTTAGCCAGACATGACAGTCCTAAGATTTCCTAGAATTGGTTTAGAAAATAAAGTCTCCTCGGCCCACCTTTGCTCAATTTTCACATTATCTGTTAGGTGACTCTGCAATACGACTCATTTATCTCTCTTTACCGAGTAATGACTATTACAGTCATCTATTTGCAATGCTCTGAAAGATCAGGACAGAGATTCTCCTCATAATGAAAGCCCCACATTTTTCTGAAATCCAGTTTTTCTTTCAGCTCTTAATATCTCTGAAGAAATTAGAGTTTGTTTTTATTCTCAAGAAAGCTATGGAAAGAAAAAAAATCTTATCCCCCTTAATGCCTGATCAAAAACATTGCACATTGTCATGATATCTTCTTCCAACAAATTAAAAAAGTATGCTAAGTCATCTAAGAAGTTAACTTGCTAACTAAAGGCTAACTGAAAACACAGTGAAAGGGAAGTTTAATTTGACCAAATTTAGCTTCTGTATAAAGCTACACTATTCTACTTTTGGTCCTCTACCGGTTAAAGCATAAAACTGCATCTGAACATTGTTTTGGTAATTACATTAGTTGTGCTTTGGCTCCGCTATTCTGCCCGGGTGAATCTGATGGCTTGAGGCACA
>NW_015508867.1:14781-15611 GCF_001515645.1 Sinocyclocheilus grahami | reverse complement strand
CCCCTTCCATGCTTTAAATACTAGGAAGACAAACCTCATGTTGTTGAGGCAGAAAAATGCATGTTTTTTCACACATCTGTCTCTATCCACCCCACCATTTGATAGAGTAGGTAGTTAGTTGGGTAGCATTAAAGACTGGTTTGTTTGAAAGAGTCGTTATAGCTGTATTCTTCATCAGAATGTTCCTTTCCTGCTGTAGACTACAGTCTAACTTTGCACGAAGTGTGCTGTGTTGGGTGAGCTACATAAAATTGTAGCTTGTCAAGCTACAAGCAACTCATAATTGAAAGTATTTACGGTCAAGCTACTCTTTCAAAACTATGGGTAGAAGCTCTTAAGAGTATTGAAGCTATTAAAATGAGCAATATGTGTTTAAATAGAGGAGTAACAATTTTTGCTGTAACATCTGTGCTCTATATCTTAAACTTTATATTTTTTTCCACTTTTACATGCTGAAAATTAAAGTAATTTATATGTCAAGTACAAAGAGTGCTGCTGTTACAATCTAGCACAGTAATAGGTGAGGTGGGTGTTGTATTGTAACAATAATAGAAAACATGGACATCAGTTTAATGTCGCTATGTAATGAAAGGAGCAACAATTATTATCTGATTGAAATAGATTATCAAAATGGAAAAAGGTAGGGTGGGGACTTGGCTCTATCCATTGGTTGTTGACTGGATGGAGACAGATCTGAATGCAAGGTTAAGTATATGAATTTAAAGGGATAGTTTAGCCAAAAATTAATATTCTCTCTTTATTTACTCACCCTCAAGTTGTTACAAACATGTTAATCATGAGAGCATATGCATTAATGAATTGCTCACATT
>NW_015508867.1:12859-14082 GCF_001515645.1 Sinocyclocheilus grahami | reverse complement strand
AACGCACTCAGCAGTAAAACTGCTTACACAAACAACGTGACGTTATAAACAGCAATGTAGCATTTTGACACGCTGCACCACTACTCATAAAAAGTAGTTTCTTACTGTTAAACTATTTTGAAAACAGCTGATCTACTTTCACGCTACTGAAAAATAGTTAAGATAGTAGCATCTCTACTAAACTGGTGTGAGAAAGACATCACTTTTTGTTTCAGTAGGGAGAATTGTCATGGAGAATTGCTATTTCTGCTGCTTTAGGAGAAAATTATTTTGTCCCATGACAGCACTTGGGTAGTAAAATAAGTAAGGAGAAAAATGAAACAGTCCTGTGGCTACATCACACACTGTTCATTTCGCTCGGCGCAATCAAAAGCTCAAACCAGCCGCAGACTTATGCCATGCTTTTGTTGCATCTGCTGCCCCTCGGCATTGTAGTGGTTAGATAAATGTGTTAGTGAAGTTCCTGCGGCAGTAATGCCAGCCTCCAGCGTCTGGCACAGGATATCAGATGTGACATGATGCATAAACAGCAAATGCAAGCGAGAAAAAAAGATGAGTGAGTCTTCTATGGACCATGAAGAGCACAAACAGAAGGAGTGAGAGGTACATGTAATAGTGAACTATGATGACAAGATCAGACAATTCAGCATTCTGTTCCTGGTAAAGCATAACATCTAAACAGTGCTCTGAGATTTGCTCTTAAGACCGTTAGCTTACCTTTAGAAGTGTTTACAGAAAACAGATGGCTTAACAGACTTGTGGGAGATCTTTCTAAGCCCCCTACAGCACAAAATATCCAGTCCACTCATCAGACTTTTGGAAAAACTGCTTACACTGTTACTCACCATGAGGTGCTGATGAAACACACAGACAGGAGAATGGCAGAGGCCTGCCTACGGATAACTGAGGCCATAAGCTTACCACGGTAGAGATGGCGCAACATGGTGCAAGAACATTATGGTTTCTTTTAGGAATCAGCTTGTTCTCCTTTAGGACCTGTTGTATGTAGCCATTTTCAGCATTTGATGAAAATAGAAGTATTGAAGATTTGGAGTTAGTAAGATTTTTTTTTTTATGTATTTTTTATATATTTTTTTAATTCTCATCAAGGCTGCATTTATTTGATGAAAAAGCAATATTCATGCTTCTTCGATGAATAGAAAGTTCAAAAGTACAACATATATATATTAGGGCTGTCAGTCGATTAAAATTTGTAATCTAAT
>NW_015508867.1:8208-11738 GCF_001515645.1 Sinocyclocheilus grahami | reverse complement strand
GGTGAACTATCCCTTTAATGTTTATTTATTTAACTTTTTTTTTTAATAAATGAAATGATACTCTAAGAAACTAAAATTGCCAGCAGGTGGCGTTAAATGTCTTTATGAGTCATGCATTAATTTGCTTCGTTCAAACGGTTGATTCATTCAGGAATTAAGTAAACTGCTCTCTCTCCCGGTGTTCCATTCGGAAGGGCTCAACCCTATGCCCTAATTCCTTTAAAGAGTTTACCCTGCAGAGTGAGAGCGTCGAAGGGATGAAGGGCGTAGGGGTCCAAAAATCTATTTTTTTGGAATGCACTTCTGCGTCACCTTAACGAGTTGATTAAGGAAGCGCCTTCGTCACACATTTTGTATGCTGGTTGACCCCCATCTTTTACATTAAATATAATGTATATTTCTATATGTAATGTATATTGTGTCTGTGTATTTGGAACATTTGAATGGACTGATATAAAGGTAGCTGTAAAGTATTTTTGTTGAAGTACAATGTCGTTTTGACCATAATAATGTATCAAATCTAACTCGAATAAATATTACAGTAGTATAGAAAAATACTATACATACCGTTTATAAGTCGAACTCTGTTACGCCAAACAACCTCCCTGTGCAAAGGGCCATCGGGGCCCGAAGTGTCCATCTGTTGTACCCTTCGAAATCCTTTATTCCGAAGGGCCCTTTGAAGAAAACATAAATAACAGAAAATGGCCAGTTTTGAGCACTATGGTTTGGAGTGACCCTTCAATATGGCAGCCATGATTGTTTTCACACCGAAGTGCCCTTCGGAGGGCGATATATCCCATTTGGAATGCACCGCTTATCAATGGGTCTTCATTGATTCACACGATTCGTTCAAAACGAGGATTCATTCAGAAAATAAACACCGCTATGTTGCTCACAGATGCACAACAGTTCTGCGGTGATTTTATAGGTAATATTTTTGTTGGCCAAATTGAGCAAAAACACACAATACTAACTTATTTTTTACTGAACTGTTGTATAAAATCACAGTTGCACTCTTGCTATTCGTGCAAAAACAGCACTTGTGTGATATTGCTCTCGATGCTCGTGATATCGCTTATCATGATATAAATATGAGACAAACTCATACAGGGGCATTTTTTTGCTCCAATATCTTGAATTTTATGGTATAACTGCATTTATGGAGTTGTTGCCCTGCATAATTTTGTCAACTGTAGGAAATGTGAGATGACGTACAGGTCTGGGGGTGGGGCTAGTCCATTAACTGCGTTAAAATATTTCAATCGCGTTATTTTTTCATGCATTAAATTGACAGCCCTAATATATATGTGACCCTGGACCACACCAGTCATAAGGGTCAATTTACCAATTTATTAAGGGTTTATTTATATGATTTATCTGAAAGCTGAATAAATAAGCTTTCCATTGATGTATGGTTTGTTAGGATATGACAATATTTGGCCGATCTGAAATCTGAGGATGCAAAAAACCTAAATACTTAGAAAATTACCTTTAAAGTTCCTAAATTAAGTTCTTAGCAATGCATATGAGGGTGCAAAAAAATCGAAATATTGAGAAAATCATCTTTAAAGTTGTTCAAATGAAGTTCTTAGCAATGCATATTACTAATCAAAAATTAAGTTTTGATATATTTACGGTAGGAAAATATCTTCATGGAATATGATCTTTAATTAATATCCTAATGTTTTTTGGCATAAAAGAAAAATCAAGAATTTTGAACCATACAATGTTTTTTTGGCTAGTTCTAAAAATATACCCAAGCGACTTATGACTGGTTTTGTGGTCCAGGGTCACAATATATGGTAGTAACATTTTTTACTGTCACTTTATACTATATTAATCCACTATATCTCAAATAACACATCACATCCCTTCAAAGGGAAATATATTGCTTTAATACTTAAAAATATAATTGAATTCATCTTTATATGATACTATTTATTTTCATCCAAATGAAATATTTTTTATTTTAAATGCATTTCTTAATGTGATGCCTGTATCTTAAACTACAGAAATATAACATTTACCATTCAGCTCCTGTGAGGGTTATTTGAAATAATGTCTCTTTCATTGTTTGCTATTGAATTAACTGACGATTAAAATGACTAAACAGAAAGATCATTCTGCTGCATTATGCTGATTAAATCAAATGTTCTCATTATGTTTTGAAACAATGGTTGCATGAAAGGAAATATTTACAACCCTAATGAAGGCACAATAGCAGGTTTTGAATGAGCATCTAGCTGTGTTACAATGATTGGTTCTCACACATTATTGTGAGAATAGCACCAAAGTGATTACAAAACTGTAAAGATCACACTTTTAATTCAATCATAAAATTTTGATTTCATATTTGATGTTGGCCTCGACCTCACAGCTGCAATAAAATGTTGTCGTTAGCATGTTATTCATGCTAATTTATCACCAGAGAGAAATTCGATATTAATTTGTGTTCAAAGGCATAAAATGGAAAGAAAAATATTGGATTTTTCCAACCCAGAAAATTTCATGTCATCCCACTCTCAGGCAGAGGAAAAACTCATGTGCGATATTTTTGATTTAAGAAATTTAGTGTTACAATTGCCCCCGGTCTCCCCTACAGTACAAGGTTCCGAATGCAAGACATCGTACACTGCAGCCAATCAGAGTTTTGATGAAGACAAACAGCAATAAGGTGTCACATAGATAGCGATCTTTCTGAGACGTTTTAGGTTTTATGTCTTTGCTATCTGTGGAGTCTAATGGAATGCTCTATATAGATCATAAATGATAGTGGAAAAGGCGTGGAGACGGATGTGTGGATACTGTGCCCTTCATGGCTATGTGCTTTTGCGACTCATACTAATCATAATCATACAGAGGGCTGTGGCCTCCACCACCCACCCACTCCACACAGCCTATAGGAGATGACTATGCTTCTCCGTGTGTGTCTGTGAGATCACATCCATGTGTGTGCGAGTGTGAGAGGCTCGACACATAAAGAGGGATTGTCTCGCCGTGAGCTATAGAGTGGACACTGAGCAAAAATCTCACCTCCTTCAAGAGTGTGTGAAAGCGTCTGTGTGTATGTGCACTCTGTGGCCTTGGCCTCTGCATTCCTTCTATGAGAATTACAGCAGCACAAACACACAATTTCGCACCAACACTTAAAGGAGCAGTTCAGCCAAAAATGACAGTTCTGTCACCATTTAGTCACCTTCATGTCATTCCAAATCGGTATGACTTATTTTCTTCTGTGGAACATAAAAGGTAATTTTTTAATGAATATCCTGGCTACTATTTTCCATATAGTAAAAGGGGACAGGGACTGTTGTGCTGATTGTAAATCATGCACTATATTACAAGTTTTTGAAACCCTACAATAGCTTTGTGTGCAGATCAGGCTGAAATTTAAAATCGCAAATCTAATATAGTGCCATTAACATCTGACATTTGATCACAAGACATGTGAGAACAAAAGCGTTTGGCATCCCATGGTATCAACATGCCATTTTGATGTCCATGTGACTTTTCTTTTGTCTATTTCA
>NW_015508867.1:7110-7534 GCF_001515645.1 Sinocyclocheilus grahami | reverse complement strand
ATGGGGTCCAATTTACTGTTAGGTGAAGAGTTAAATATAAACTGTGTAGAACTTGAGGTAATCTTATCAGTTTTTTGTTTTCCTTTCCAAACCTCAGAATGCCAGGAAGAGAAATCACCTGTCAAATCCTCATGTACATTTCCATTTGTGATGGGTCAATGCCCGGGGCTGACAGCATGGCTTGGTCAGTGAAACGGCGTGATTCACTATTTCAGGATTTCAGGATGCCGGTGTCCCTTATTTTACAAAAGCACGGTACAACTCTAACAATACCTATTACTGCTCTTTAACAATTACTGGAACATTCCTGAGTGCACAAATCAAACATGGAGGTTAGGGGCAATTTCCTCACTAACTTTAAACTGTGGCTTTAGGTAGTTTTGTCCAGCACTGCACACCATTGAAATGCATTATCTTCGGCCTG
>NW_015508867.1:4388-5262 GCF_001515645.1 Sinocyclocheilus grahami | reverse complement strand
ACATGCCATTTTGATGTCCATGTGACTTTTCTTTTGTCTATTTCAAAGTGGAAGAGAAGGTTATCCATGAACAATGATTGTTATTGTTATTGTTAACACTATATTTATGCATAAAATATAATCTGTCATTTTTAATAAAAAAAAAAAAGATCACAAGCCTCTGTTGTGATTTGGTTAATTTTGTAATAAATATCAACAAATCATGAGGTTTGTCAGAAGAAGAGAGAAGAACAGCAAAAGTAGCACAAGAAGCAAATGCATCCTTCTGCTGAGGAAGTTTTCTAATTGAAAGAAAGTTGAGTGAGAGAGTGCATTCATCGGTAAGAAGGGTTAATAGAAAGATGTACAACGTGGTTCAAAGTATAAGTATAGAATTTAATCAAACAGTTTTGTAGCATCTCTCTAATTGGTAGGGAAGTAATTAAAGTGACACAGCCTTTGGGGAGTCACTGCCAGACTGTGCTGAAATGAGAGATGAGAATGTGTGTGCTTATGTGTGAGTCTGTGAGAGATAAAGATTAGGCCCCACTTCAGTTTAATTTATCTGTCTGGTGTAATGGACAGACAGGTAATTTAAATGTATCCATCAGCATGGTGATGAGAACTGCATGATACCTCTGAATATGTACATGCAGACCTGCTGGTTGTGATGTCATCAAATGGCAAACACTCAAGATTATTAATTAGGTTATGCACAAATAACTTTACATGCTCTTTTACATAAAACTCATTACATAGTCGTCATTCCAAATCTCATTGAAAGATTTGTAAGATTTACTTTGAAAATAATTTTCACTCAGAAATTGCTTGTAAATTACATACAAAATAAATGGGGTCCAATTTACTGTTAGGTGAAGAGTTAAATATAAACTGT
>NW_015508867.1:0-371 GCF_001515645.1 Sinocyclocheilus grahami | reverse complement strand
AAATGCTACCTATTAAAATTCAGTTTCAGTCCTGGACTGGAATAACATAACTATTTATATAGTTTTGGGGGAAAGGCATGTATGTGCGGGGACTTTAGATGTTATCTTATAAGTAACTGTACGGCATGCAGGCAGCACATCGTCTGTTCTACAGAGCTGTGATATCAGCACATAGTGTCAAAGACAGGCAATCTAGATAATAAATTCTTCCCAGTAATCAGCCATTAGTTTTCAAGGCCTGATAAAGTTTCCAGTGGTAAGGAGGTTTTAATACAAATCAAAAGATAAAAAGCCACTTTTATTTAGAGGGCCACTTTACTCCAAAGTGAGAAAGAAATGGTTGTGCCAAGTTTGTGCTGGGGAAAAAGGTT
>NW_015508866.1:16214-18378 GCF_001515645.1 Sinocyclocheilus grahami | reverse complement strand
TTATCCTCATAACAGGGTGTCTCACCAAAAATCAAGGTCTAAATTTTATTTTTATTAACTTTCACTGGAAGACCTGATTATTTTCAGCAGATGTAACCTGAATTTGTATGTATGTGTGTGACATTGAATCTATCTGAATGTGTGTGAGTGCACACTAATGTAAGGTCGAAGAGGATGTTTATTTTGTGAAATAATCTCAGTGTTTGTTGAATGAGATCAATTTTCTGTTCAGCAGTGATGCCTGGTCTCAAAATTCGCGGAAACAAACATATTAGTAACCTGAATTTTTGATAATCATAATCTTCATGTTGTGCCACACATTGAGAGACAGTGAAATACACAATGCTGTAATCTGTGTATTCTTGTGTTACTACTGTCAATTTGATTACATTATACAATTTGATTAAATAATGAAGTTGTTTAAACAGACAGTTTCCTTTCATGCATCTGGTCTTCCGAATTAATGTCTCTATTCCTGTTCTCTCTTAAAGGCTATATTATGTGGGTATATGTATGAATATTTATAGCAGTTAGGTTAGAGTAAATGTTATGGCCAAATGAATGTGTGCAGCAACTCAAGTCTCACAATATCACTATCCTTAAAGGGATAGTTCAACCAAAAATTAAAATAGTCATAATTTACAACCCTCAAGTTGTTCCAAATCTTTATGAGTTTCTTTCTTGTGTTAAACACGGAAGAAGATATTTTGAAGAATATTGGTAACCGAACGGTTGCCATTGACTTCTATAGTATGGCGAAAAAAAGTCAATACCATCAAATGAGAATCCTATGAACAGTATTTATAGTTGTGTGGTAGAATGTGTTGCACATTATATGCAAATATATTTGGTAAAGGTTTCAGTTGCCAATACCATTGTAGAAATGCTCTATGATTACTTTATTCTGCGAGTGAAAGTGTCCAATAACAGTCCAATAAAAATGTCTGATGAGGCAATCCGGTCCATATAAAATAAAACAGCTTTTATTGCTATTTCTGGCGTAGGCCTATTTATTAAGTGAGTGTGCCTGATTTTCAGTACGACTATTGTCTTCATATGCTAAAATTTAATGAGAAAAATATTGAATGCTTAAAACAATATGTTTATAATCTTATTGAAGAATTAATCCTGTTTAACATATTTCTGTAAATTATAGCGACAAAGTGCACATTGAAATATATTTTTATTGCCAAGGGGGAAAACGTACTTCTAGAAAGAACAAATTCAAATGTGCATAGTACATATAACTAGAAATAGTATTACGAGTGTTGTTATGAAAATAATAATGAAATGACAATTTTGAGATGTAAATATTGTTACGTGAGTCACAGCTGTGGCACTGCAGTCACGTGTGTGTCTGTCAGTGACCTCTTGGATCTCTGTCCTCTGATTGGACGAGCAGATTCAGCACAACTAGCACCATCTCAGTCAGTGTAGCTCAAAAACAATTCCTCTCCTTATCGATTCTCAGTTGAATTATCATATACTCTGCAGTTCTGAGGAAATCTCGTCTAAAACTGTCTTGAGTTCTGGCTGAATGGCTGAAGCCTCCATTACAGGTAACGTTAAGAGGTTAATTATGGCTTCTCGTGTGTGGTTGGTGACGGCCTCTCATCTCAGCAATATTATCATCTCAGCAATAATATTAAAGTATCTGAGTAAATGAAACTAAATAAAACAGAGATGTTTTGTGTCGTCTTTATGCGATTTATTTGACCATTTAGAGAAGAATATTTTACCAGCCATCATCACTTTAATGGATGTCCGGCCAGCAGGGGGTGATCATTCGCTGACTTGAATGGGTGCAAAAGTCTTATGCCGAGTTCACACTGCACGATTTTCAAAGACGTCGCATCACTGTTGGTTTCACACTGAACGACTATCTGGGGTAGCATTCAGTTGTTGCTGTGTTCACATTGCACGATGGAACGACGACAGGAGGTTACACACTGCATGACTTCACAATAGGAAGAATCGCTTACAGCTCTGTCTGGTGCAGGGTTGCCAGGTTTTTGCTACAAAACCCGCCCAATTACTACTCAAAACTAGCCTGAAAATAGCCCAATTGCTTTCGAGGGGGTCCCCCAGTAAAAATCGCGTTCAATACAATTTAAAATACAATTTTTTTGGCGGGGTTCTCCTTGTACAATTCACATTCCAGGGC
>NW_015508866.1:15357-16204 GCF_001515645.1 Sinocyclocheilus grahami | reverse complement strand
TCATCGCCGATGTGTTTTTCAGTCAGAACTAATTTCACACAGCATCTAATTTTAGCTAGTTAGTACTAGCTAGCTAGTTTTAGTCCGGCCAGCAGGGGGTGCTCATTCCCTGACTTGTATAGGTGCAAATGTCTTAGCATAAGGAATCGAACTTCAGACTGTAAAAAGCATAAGGAATCGGACTTCAGACTGTAAAAAGAAGCAACCTTTTAATAAAGCGTTAGACCGGCACCTGTAAAAAGGAGCGTCGTTCAGGTGAGGCATTAAACTGGCCTCCTGACATTCTGTTGTCATTAATTCCCCACCTTAATCATGAATTTGACCTCGTTGTTTAAGCCGGTAGCGCATCCTGATGACCGTATCGAGCTTGTCAGGATGTGCTACCCCTCTATTAGAGCAGCTCTATTAAGGTGCCAACAGGGACGCGGGAAGTAGGGGTGCTGAGGGGGCTGCAGCACCCCCTGTGTTCACATGGTTGCAAATGCAACGCCAAGTTTGTTAATTTAAATGTATTCAGTTTTAGCATTTAATAATTTATTTGTAATGATCTCTGAAATGTAAATTGTACGTGGGCTATAATAAACCCATGTTTATCTTTATAAACATGATTAATTTTACTTGTGATGTTTTCTATTTGGGATGATTAGCCGAATCCTCATGAACACGCAACGTTAGCGTGTGGTATCAGACATGAACTATACAGAATGCAAACAAGATTAACTTTAATACAAGGAGATAATGGCGCAAAAGCAAATTTCAGATTTTTTTAAAATGCCCTTCCGAGCAAAAACTTTCCAAAATCGGCATCCACAACACCAGCACGAGCACCGACGTAAGTGAACCAGCC
>NW_015508866.1:11025-11667 GCF_001515645.1 Sinocyclocheilus grahami | reverse complement strand
AGCTAGTTTTAGTCCGGCCAGCAGGGGGTGCTCATTCCCTGACTTGTATAGGTGCAAATGTCTTAGCATAAGGAATCGGACTTCAGACTGTAAAAAGAAGCAACCTTTTAATAAAGCGTTAGACCGGCACCTGTAAAAAGGAGCGTCGTTCAGGTGAGGCATTAAACTGGCCTCCTGACATTCTGTTGTCATTAATTCCCCACCTTAATCATGAATTTGACCTCGTTGTTTAAGCCGGTAGCGCATCCTGATGACCGTATCGAGCTTGTCAGGATGTGCTACCCCTCTATTAGAGCAGCTCTATTAAGGTGCCAACAGGGGCTGCAGCACCCCCTGTTTTCACATGGTTGCAAATGCAATGCCAAGTTTGTTGATTTAAATGTATTCAGTTTTAGCATTTAATAATTTATTTGTAATGATCTCTGAAATGTAAATTGTACGTGGGCTATAATAAACCCATGTTTATCTTTATAAACATGATTAATTTTACTTGTGATGTTTTCTATTTGGGATGATTAGCCGAATCCTCATGAACACGCAACGTTAGCGTGTGGTATCAGACATGAACTATACAGAATGCAAACAAGATTAACTTTAATACAAGGAGATAATGGCGCAAAAGCAAATTTCAGATTTTTTTAA
>NW_015508866.1:8884-10752 GCF_001515645.1 Sinocyclocheilus grahami | reverse complement strand
GACCCAGCCCAACCCCCGAGATTGATCAGCTACTATCGATAATTTCAAAAATGTGATAAGCAGTCAAATTTCCCAGTGTGTATGCCACTTAAATGAGTGTTCATATCGACGCGCTTG
The DNA here is from genome assembly GCF_001515645.1 of Sinocyclocheilus grahami. Lineage (NCBI taxonomy): Eukaryota > Metazoa > Chordata > Actinopteri > Cypriniformes > Cyprinidae > Sinocyclocheilus > Sinocyclocheilus grahami. The sequence goes on along the minus strand of NW_015508866.1, from coordinate 10,635 downwards.
TAGTGCTTTGTGGAGTTGTCAAATGAGGTGACTGAGTCTGGTCCCTCACTAAAGCTAAGCAGGATAAGGATATAAATGAAGAGGAAATTGAAGAGGCTATAGACCAATTGAACCAGCACGAGCACCGACGTAAGTGAACCAGCCCCAGCACGAGCACGGAGACAAGTAAGCCTAGCGGACCCAGCCCAACCCCTGAGATTGATCAGCTACTATCGATAATTTAAAAAATGTGATATGCTGTCAAATTTTCCAATGTGTATGCCACATAAACGAGTGTTCATATCGACGCGCTTGTAGTGCTTTGTGGAGTTGTCAAATGAGGTGACTGAGTCTGGTCCCTCACTAAAGCTAAGCAGGATAAGGATATAAATGAAGAGGAAATTGAAGAGGCTATAGACCAATTGAAAATGGGAAAAGTCCAGGCCTAGATGGCTTAACATCTGAGTTTTATAAGGTTTTTAAAAATGTTTTAACACCTATTCTGCACAATTTATTTGCTGAAATTTTTAAGCAAAAAACAAATGAGTGAAAGCATGAAGAAAGGAATGATAAAAATCATCTAGAAGAATAAAGGGGATAAAGAAGATCTTAAAAATTACAGACCGTTGAGTATGATAAATACTGACTATATGATTTTGGCTAAGATCTTGGCAAATAGACTGAAAAAAGTGATTCCCAAACATTATAACAACAAATCAGGCATATGGTGTCTTAAATAGAGATATATCAGACATAGTAACAAATATTAGAGACCTAATGTGGTATATGAACGAAAAAGGTGAAGGAGGATATTTAATTAGCATAGATTTGGAAAAAGCTTTCGACAGAGTAGAGCATAAATATTTGTTTGACTTAATTGAAAAATTTGGGTTTGAGAGGAATTGTATAACATGGATGAAATGTTTCTATACTGACATTTTAAGTTGTATTAAAGTAAATGGGGTGTTAACTGATTCTATTGAGATTTCAAGGTCTATAAGGCAGGGATGCCCATTATCGGCATTACTTTATACTTTAGTTGCTGAACCGTTAGGAATAGCAATAAATAAAGAAAAACAGATAAAAGGAATTTTAGTGGAAAATTATGAAATGCAGCAAAAAATATTCCAATATGCAGATGACACGACTTTGTTTTTATAAGATTTAAAGAGTATTGAAAAAGCAATGTTAATATTTGAAAAATATTGTGGAGGAACAGGAGCTAAAGTCAATAAAGAAAAGACTGAATATATGAGCATAGGGAAGGTGGATACTTTAGAACGGCAATGGGAATTTAAAGAGCAGAGGAATGAATGAAAGATTTTAGGGGTTACACTTGGGAAAGATTAAATGAAAACAAGAGACCTGATTTGGGAGGAGGTTATAGGAAAAATGGAAAAAAGACTAAACTTTTGAAAACAAAGAGAATTGTTTTTAAAAGGGAACGTATTGGTTTTAAATTCTTTATTTCTGTCTAGGATGTGATATATTTTAAGCGTGGTTAGTCTGCCAGCATGGGCGTACAAAAGAATAAAAACTTATATTTTAAAGTTTTTATGGGATGATAAGCCTGCAAAAATAATATATGACACAATAATTGGGGAGGTGGAAAAGGGAGGTTTGAGACTCTTGAATAATGATGATATGGTATGGAAAAAAAGAATGAGTTTCTTTATAAATAAGTGTGGGAAAATGGGGGATGATTTTTTTTGTGGATGACTTTTAAAGATAATATGCTTGAGAAGATACCTGGATTTTATAAAGAAGTCTTA
>NW_015508866.1:6128-8874 GCF_001515645.1 Sinocyclocheilus grahami | reverse complement strand
AAATGAAAACAAGAGACCTGATTTGGGAGGACGTTATAGGTCAAATGGAAAAAAGACTAAACTTTTGGAAACAAAGAGATTTGTTTTTAAAAGGGAAAGTATTGGTTTTAAATTCCTTATTTCTGTCTAAGATGTGGTATATTTTAAGTGTGGTTAGTCTGCCAGCATGGGCGTACAAAAGAATAAAAACTTATATTTTAAAGTTTTTATGGGATGATAAGCCTGCAAAAATAATATATGACACAATAATTGGGGAGGTGGAAAAGGGAGGTTTGAGACTCATAGATCCAATGGTAAGAATGAAGGGGAATAAAAACAATAAAAAAGTTTTTGAATAATGATGATATGGTATGGAAAAAAAGAATGAATTTCTTTATAAATAAGTGTGTGAAAATGGGGGATGATTTTTTTTGTGGATGAATTTTAAAGATAATATGCTTGAGAAGATACCTGGATTTTATAAAGAAGTCTTAAGAGCATGGAAAGTTTTTAAAGAGAATGTTTATATGGAGTTTAAAGGAAGAGATCAACTATTGAAACAGCCCCTTTTCTTAAACAAATTAATTACAAGAAATAGAAATATATTTTTTTATAAGAATTGGAAAAATAATATATGACACAATAATTGGGGAGGTGGAAAAGGGAGGTTTGAGACTCTTGAATAATGATGATATGGTATGGAAAAAAAGAATGAGTTTCTTTATAAATAAGTGTGGGAAAATGGGGGATGATTTTTTTTGTGGATGACTTTTAAAGATAATATGCTTGAGAAGATACCTGGATTTTATAAAGAAGTCTTAAGAGCATGGAAAGTTTTTAAAGAGAATGTTTATATGGAGTTTAAAGGAAGAGATCAACTATTGAAACAGCCCCTTAAACAAATTTATTACAAAGCAATAGAAATATAATTTGTTTTATAAGAATTGGTATTATGTAGGATTAAGGCAAGTTAAAGACATTTTATATGAGGTAAAACCAGGATTTTTACCTATACAGGCAATTATAGATACACTAGAGGAGAATGAAGATATAGAAAACAGAGTTGATTACGGAACAATACCTAAAATTAAAAAAAGCTGTGCCACTACAATGACTTATAAGCATTGAAGATAAAGAAACAGGAAATGAGAAACCTGAAATATTTTTATAAGAATTGATGAACAGATTCCTGTCAATGGCTGTGTTCTTAAAATGTTTTATGTTTGTAAATGTGATCTTGTATTTGTAAGACCAAAAGCAGTTGATTTTTGGGAAAAGTTTTTTTTGTGATCAAGATGTAACAAAGATTTGGAAAAATTATAGATGGAAATTTAAAAGTCCCATATTGGATCATTTTGATTTCTTGTTGACTGGTTTTAATGACTGAAATGAAATTGGCAAAAATTGGAATGGCACAAGATGCAAAATGTAAATTAAGAATGGAAAAAGATGAAGAATTTGCCAGAGTGGTCTATAAAAATAATCTGTTAATTTAGGATTTCCCAAAAATCCTAGACATTCAGCAAAACAATATGGTCTAGTAAAATCTGTTGAAAGACAAAAGTTTCTCCCAAATTCTGCACATTTTTGGTAGTCATATGGATTTGGTATGGCTATCACTTTGATTAACGGAGATTTGGAGCACAGCAAGCAATTTTCTTTTCCTATTCCTCTAGCAGTAAAGGCTGCCCATCTATACCACTCATTATTTTGGGCTGTTTCCCATAATGCATCATTTTGACTAATGTCTTCATCACCTTGAATATCATAATCTGTATTTCTACGATATTTGATTATCATTGGTTCTGTTGAGTTGATATCACTATCACTGTTGTTCAAAGGTTGAAAAGTTAATTGAAGGAAAGTCAGATTGCTTTCTATTGGTTGAGTTTGGATTTGAAGCATTAGGTGCATTAGGAATCCGTGTATCATTCGATCATTCGTTTTTTTTATTTAATATTGAAAGTAGAAAATGAGAAAACGGCTCCTTTTTCATTTTTTTACAAAAAACAAAAAACGAAAATTCAACTTAAATTTTCGTTTTTCGTTCATGGGTGGAAAAATGAATAAACCTCTTGAATATTGGATTTCTACACATGGGCGGGAATTAAACGCCCCTTTCTGCTGATTGGTCAGCCGAAGATCAAACCGTGTCTTCATCAGTTCTTCTGCAGTATCACGCAGCAGAATAATAGTCCTCCACTGCTGCAGTTGTATGGATTCTTAACACATTTATTGCAACTACATTTCATCTTTTTTCATCAAACAAACAGGCTAATGAATAGCTCGACACAACTCGTACCGGGGCAGAGTCTAGACAGGGCTTTCTTCTGTGTAGATATAAATTCTATTCTTTGCATCAGCTGGGGATGGCAGGGTATGATATGACAGCTGTCATAGCCTACCCTGCTCACCCAGTAAGTCTGTTTGTTTGTTTGTTTGTTTAATTAAGAAATTAATTAATTAATTTGTTTCAAAATAAATATTTTAAACACTAAGACAAAAAGGAAAGAATAATAAATTGGCTTGGGTATATATAGGCCTATGTTGCAAGAACTGTCATTTTGACTGACAACCAGAGAACAACAGATATTAAATAGCCTACTGTAAGAGTTATATAATGTAATCTTGTGTTTTATTAAAATTGATTATGATTGATATCTCAAACAGATATGCACTTGTGCGCAGCGTGAGCTGTGAGAACAACATTAAGGTGAGTAGTCACTCTAGTTCACACAGTTCCAATAAATTGAGATGGGTTAGCCTA
>NW_015508866.1:5516-5902 GCF_001515645.1 Sinocyclocheilus grahami | reverse complement strand
AAAAACCAAATCTTGTTTTTTCTCAGTAAAACACATTTTGTCTTCAATTATTTTCATATTGCATATTTTTCCTATTTTAATTTTTGTTTTGAAAGTATGGTAAAAACTGGTAAACTGTACCAACAATCACATTTAAAAAATATACACTTTTTGATATACCATTAAAAGAAAAAGCCCATCTGAATTAGGACATTTAGGCTTGCCATCTAATAGTAGCCTACCAAAATCTAATTAACAGTAGAAGTTCAATCTTACTGTAGTCTTCAAATCTGGTTACTGTCTTACGTTTTAAAATCACAAAGGGAGTTTACTTGCGATCTTTACAACACTCATTACATTATGTATTTCATAGCACACTCGTTTTATGCGTATTTGGCGCCACCTAT
>NW_015508866.1:0-1785 GCF_001515645.1 Sinocyclocheilus grahami | reverse complement strand
ATACCACATAACAAATCCCAATTTAACCCCTGGCTATATCCTTTATTTCTATAGACACTCAGTTTTCAAAATGGTGAACCTTACATTATAGCCATACTTATTTCCCACTTTTAATCTCTAGGTGGCACTGCAGTGTGACTGTGAACGAACGAAAGAGCCCATTCCTTGTGCTGATGCAGCTAGTTCCTACCAAAGGTTAAGCCTTTATAGACATTCAAAGCAAAGTTTTATGTTGATAATTTGGCACAAGCATTTTCTTTTCTTACTCTTTTTTCCCCACTGATGATTGTGCACTCACAGCAAGCCAATACATTTAAAATGAATTATATATATATATGCAAATAAGACAAAAATTGCTATCAATGTTGTACATTCTAGCTGATCGGAGGTCAAATATAATTTTCATCTCTATATTCTGCAGATATGCAACTATTGCCGTTGCCAGTAAGCTGTCAGATATGCAGCTGGGAGAGTCCGTAGACATTGGACAGCTCACAAAGTAAGAGCAGAGAAAGGCCAGGTATACTCACAGACTAAAGCTTGCAAGGCTGTTTGTTTTTATTAGTCATCCTGAAGAGTAGTCTGTGGGTCAGTGTTTATCTTATGTAAACGACAGCATTAGTGGTTTTAGCTGTTTCTGACAAGTTCAAAGCTGCATTGAAGAAGAGCAGGGTACAGAATTAACCACAAAATGCAAGTAAAAATTGATTTTGGGGATTAAACTAACAGTGGCACTTTTACTTCAGAAGGTAAACATTGTTAGAAATGTACTTCAGTTGTGGAGTAATCTTTTTATTTGGTTGTTCTCTCACAGGTTGGAGTGTAATCAAGAATGTGCTACACTGCAGAGGAACAGGTCAACATAAAGATTTTATTCACACAATCTTTTCCTCTATCTGCGCCTGAATATATTACTAGATATGTCTGTGTGCAGGTTTTGATGTTTTCTGTTTTGCCACTAGGCGGCTGGCTGAGGCCCTGCTGATTGATCAGTCAGTGGATACCTTCAACAAGTCAACGTCTTCCAAATATAGTGACTCTCTCACAGATGCAAGGTGGTGTAAATTCTAAAATAGAATGTTTCAACAGTACATAAAGCTAGGACATGTTTGTATGAGACATTACTAAGCTCAAATTCTGAGAAAGAGCTCACGATGAAGGCACCAGCCATTTCACTAAAATACTTCTGTTGCATTCTTAAAAACAGTCTTACAGTTTGATTCACTACACTTAATAGGTTCAGTTGCTTGCCAAATGTATAAACTGTACAGGACTGTATTTTCAAAAGCATGCATGCTCTAAACATATTAATGGGGATTTCAGCCTACTTATAAAAGCAATAAATGCTTATGACTGAACACCACTAGTAACCGTGCACTAAAGAATTGCCAGTCGAGTTTGGGTTCTTGCACATTTGCTTTGACAGTTTAAAGAAAAAAATGATGTGTAGAATATACACACATAATAAATTAAATGTTTAGTCTACTACGGAGCCAAGTGAAGGCCTGAATGCTTAAACTAATGAAACCCTTTTTTTTTAATTCAGGAAAAAAAATTTTAATTGGATGAATGAAACATTTTTTTCAGTGCACTATCGAAGCACTTCTAGTATCATTTTTCAGAGCTCTGTAATTGTGTTTTTCCTCAGGGTAAACCACCTAAGAGGAGTCACTGTTTTCCACCTATGAAGCGTGAACGCAGGAGAATTATCCATGAGCTAGCGAAGGCATATGGTGTGGAAAGCGTCAGCTATGATAGTGAACCCAAGCGCAATGTAGTGGTCAC
>NW_015508865.1:15878-18382 GCF_001515645.1 Sinocyclocheilus grahami | reverse complement strand
TACTGCTGTTGTTTCTTTTCGTGCTATTAGAAAATAATACTTCTGATTCGGCCTGTCAAAGTTTAAATCCCGTCTGATAAGCAAGCGTCCTTGTACATCTTGCGATTAAGTATAGGGGTTAAGCGCAACAGACTTCCGTATTCTGTTAACCGGGTCTCATCGCTTCCGGTTCAAGCGTTTTTGCATATGCTTAGTTAAATATGAAGCAGTTTTACTCAAGATGCCTTCAAAGTAGATACCAATGATGATCATAACCAATGTCCATCACATATGCGAACTGATATCTAAAAGTTTATTTTTATTTTTATTCTTTTCACATTTAGATATAAAAATTGAATAAAACGTCAACAATAAAAACAGCTAGCTAGTTTAACTGATTATCTTAAAAGTCCATAGATATTGCTTTTATTTAATACGGCTGTTAACACGTTCTCCGACAAGCGGAAGCAATGAGACCTGTTTTCCGGGTTTGGTCAGGTGATGATCAACATATACCCTATTAGGTCAGTAGGCGGAGAGTTGGCAGTCTTTTGTGGCTGCTCGAACACATTCGACCACATCAGCGTCTACACTACCAGCGCTATCGTAATGGAGCTACGATCAACTTATAGCCCTACGATGCTTTTGCGAAACGCAGCCCTGGTCTGAATCTAAAGAAGTTTAGGTTTAAAAAAAAAAAAAAAGCAAATGTAAAACATGTAATCAAACCTCTACAAATGATTCAGAATGCAGCGGCACGACTGGTCTTCAACGAGCCCAAAAGAGCCCATGTTACACCTCTCTTCATCTCCTTGCACTGGCTACCGGTTGCGGCCCAAATCAAGTTCAAGACATTGATGCTTGCATATAGAACAGCCACAGGCTCAGCACCCGCCTACTTCCACTCACTACTACGAATTTACATCCCCTCCAGAAGTCTGAGATCCGCTAGTGAGCGACGCCTCGTGGTACCATCACAGAGAGGCTCAAAATCACTTTCCAGAACATTCTCATTCACCCCTCCTGGCTGGTGGAACGATCTTCCCACCCCTATCCGGAATGCTGAATCCCTGACAATTTTCAAGCGACAGCTGAAAACTCATCTCTTTCGAAGCTACTTGACTTCATCATAAATAAAAAAAAAAATTAAAAAAAAAAAAACTCTCTTTATTTATTCCTTCTCTTTCTAGCTTGTACTTATTTGAACAATGTCTAAGAACTTGGTATTACAACCACTTCTTGTGTCTGTTTGCCTCTCTTAAGAAGAATCGCTTTATGTATCCCCCAATTGTAAGTCGCTTTGGATAAAAGCATCTGCTAAATGACTAAATGTAAATGTAAATGTAAAACAACTCTTCCATCTACACAATAGCGCTCTCTATTCTTTTTCTATTCTATCTACTTGTTTACTTTTTTATTATAAATAAATGACCCTCTAACACTAGCGTTCACTATTCCTTTACTGTTTTTCAACTTTCATTTTATTCACTTATTTTTTAAATTTGACCCTCTAATACTAGCGTTCTCTATTCTTTTTCTAGTCTATCTACTTGTTTTCTTTTTATTTATTATTAAAAAAAACTACTACGTTGCTACGTGTACTGCGTTAGGCTAACCGAGACTTGTCACGGCACTTACATCTTATTGCTCTTTTGTTGGTTTTGATTGCTTCTATTGTTTTCATTTGTAAGTCACTTTGGATAAAAGCGTCTGCTAAATCACCAAATGTAAATGTAACTGTAATCTGATGATGAGTATTTTAAAACATAATATAATTCAATTACAAGTACTTATTTTTCTAAATGTGTAATCCAGATTACATGTAATCAGTTACTTCCCAGCACTGTACATTATTCTAACCAGGCAGAAGCGATTTATATCGCTGTCAAAACTAAATATAAAAAATGCTGTTTAGATTCCCAGAGATACTGGGATATTATGGTGCCCTCATGCTTTTCCATGATTCACCCTCGATGCCATGATTAAAGTCAAAAGAATTTTCCACAGACTGCCAGCTGGGTCAACTGGCCATGGCATGAATACATAGTTTCTATTTTATTCTTTTATAGTTGCAAAGTTCCACAGCGACAAGTTGCGTGAAATGTGTCGTGAAATGGAAAGTGCCAATCATGTCTGCTGAACATTAACAGCTCATTGTCATACAACTAGTTTTGTATATTTTCTAAAGAATGTAAGTGGGCAGTTTTTGCCTGTGTTGAGGTTTTTGGTGTAGGGTGTTGGTTGCTTACAATAGCGTGGTCCCTATTTGGTCATTATAAATATTTGTGATATTTTTTCTCACTTTGTTATCTGCCAAATGAAATCTGATCTATTACAAGAAAAGCAATCATACATTCGTCTCAACAAGTCTGTAGCACGAATGTTGTGAGGAAAAGATTTGATCAAATCATATTAACAGTATGAGCAATAATGATGCTTGATCAGCACTAGTCATTACATTTCCTCTGAAATGGGTTGTGAAGGCATGTTCCCTTTCAGTCGGTCACTCTCGACGTCACGTCGGA
>NW_015508865.1:14138-15001 GCF_001515645.1 Sinocyclocheilus grahami | reverse complement strand
ACAAAAAGAGATGGAAGTTGCATTGCAAGTTTAACTATGCATTTTAATAGAACTTCCTTACTATTCAGTGTACATCTTGGAAATAAAATGTTAGTACAGCAAAAATAATAATTCAATAATTTAACAATTTCACAGATTCTGATTAGCTATATAAATCTGCAACATTTTATAATGTACTGTATTAAGTGGACATTCAAAAGTAGCCATGTATTCTGCAGTATGTTTTGATTGATTGATTGATTGATTGACTAGTTGATCGATATATGTATGTATTTATTGATGTGATATAAATATACACAGATTTCACTTTGTTATAGTAAATGTTTCATCAGGCTGTTCTCCCTCTGAGCCATCGTTTCATTTGGTGGACTAGATCTTCTTCACATGCTACAGTTGCAAGTAAAGGCATAAGATCCATAGCAGATCTAGACAGGTGGTGCTGGGGAGGTGGAGGGTTTCAGAGGAAAACCATTGGTTTTCATTGGCTGCAGAATCAGCAGAGGTTAACTAGCCTGTGCCATTTAGTAAATGATGTGATTGTTTGCAGATTGCATGTACAGGACTAGAGTTTCACAACTGAACTATATATTTAGCCTAAAGACGTGTTACACGTGCATGTTGTTCTGCATTTGGACATAGAACCCCGCAATTATCCTGCAACTTAAACACACAATAATGGGATGTATAGTACTATAATATGGATGCATAAACCGTGCTGCAGTAATTGAAAAAATTGACTTGATAATCATCTTCTATGACATAATCTCCTGAATGACTAAACATTTCCTATCTGGGTTTTAAAAGTATAATTACGCAATGTGCTCTGCTTTTATTTTATGAGTTAGACAGGATCAAAAAAAAAA
>NW_015508865.1:13666-14128 GCF_001515645.1 Sinocyclocheilus grahami | reverse complement strand
AAAAAAAAAAGCAGTAGGTGAAACGATCAAAGTTAAGCGCTTTCCTTTGAAACAGATGAAAGAGATGAGGAAGTGCACAGAGGTATTGACCATTTGTGGCAAATGCTTTTAAAGGATTTTTTTTCAGTTTAGGTTTAAGATGGAAGAAAAGAGCCCACATAAAACAATCAGCTCTAATTGAGAGCACATGTATTCGAGAAAACACCATGAAAACAGGAGAGCCCTTGAGGGGCTTCACAGCTGCTAGAACAAGCCAGCAAACTGAGGATGTTTCTAGAGTTTCTGGTGAAAACTGAATGAATAAGACGCTAATAGACTGCTTTTTATTGGGCTTTCCTATTAACTCCTGTTGTTTTGTTATAGGCTGGTTATAAATAGACTTTTCAATGACTGATGGCTCTTAACCATTCCTTGAATATAAGAAAGGTTGATATTCTAGAAGCTGGAACTTTCATGTTGGAA
>NW_015508865.1:11386-12081 GCF_001515645.1 Sinocyclocheilus grahami | reverse complement strand
GATCTTTTTCCACGCTGGTTTCGTAAACCTGGTGACGGTGTCTCGATATCTTCCGACGGCTGGGCTGGTATGGGCACTACGAAGGTGTCAGGTTCTGGCTGGTAGGGTCCTGCTTGGAAATATTATTTGGCCAGCTGAGCATGTGCTTTTGTGTTCCAGCATGTCATTTCAACTCTTCATTCATACATAGTGTTAATAATAATTAACAAAAAGTAATACAAAAACTCCTATATTAACCAACAACTAAACCCATTTGGCGGTTGTCCACAACCTTGCGTTGGATTCCCCCCCCCTTAAACTATCACTAATCTAACATACGTGTATAAAAAGAATGCATTTGTGAAAACTTGCTGTGAGGTATCATACAATTATAGAAATCACAATATCAAACAATGAAAGAAAACCGTAGCACTCTGCAAATATACCTAAAACTTCATGGTTGCATATACTAATGGCACACACTGCATTTTTAACCTGAGCGTTGCCTACATGTATCATCAAAGATGAAAACCACAAATGAAAATGAAACGTCAGCAAGAAGCAATTTATCAGGAGCAAGCGTGATCACTGCTGTTAACCTGTTAACTTTAGCGCACTGCATCATCGATTAACATTTACAAGGCACAATTAGTTTATTTACAGTCATCTCACCCTCATAAAGAGCTACCACTGTTGAACACTGTTAACATAAACGC
>NW_015508865.1:7867-8744 GCF_001515645.1 Sinocyclocheilus grahami | reverse complement strand
AAACATGTCTGTACAAATTCTCTCCAATAATAACTGGATTACTTGGGACTTGTGATCAGGGCTCAGCATGGAAACTACCACTTTGGCCAGCTTTGCTTCTTATGATAATGGAAGTGCCTTGTTTACTGAAAACAGAATTGTTTCCAGGTTTTCATGTATCAGGAGGAATGGGTCCAGATTATTATTGTTATAACTTCTGTGACAACTTCTGCATTGGCCCCTAACAGGCAAGGGGTTCCAAAGACTATTCAAGATTATTCTAACTTGAACTGAATTAATTTAATAAATCATGAACATCACAACATTGACACAGTCATTGAACGGAATTGCATCAACACTGAACTAATTTAAACTGAACAATGAGACTATTATGAACCATAAGACTATGACATTTAAGTTAAGACATAATTACTGAGTTTTGCAACATTATTGCATTGTTAACATTTGCAACATTTCAATGTGACTTGACTTGAATAGCAACAAATTGCAGAAGAAAGATGTGGCACGATAACAGTGGAAGAATGTACCTGCTTCTGATTTCATTTATCTGTCCTGTTAAAGACTCTTTTTTTGGGTCATTCTGAACAAGCATAAAAATGGCCAATGTTTAGACAACAAGTCTTATTGAAACAACTACACACAGATGTCTCGAGATCATAAGATCATTTGAGATAATTTCAGATTTGAACTGAACAGTAAGATCATTTTGACTGTTGATTAAGGTACAGCTGGCAGGAAATAAGCGTGCTGATTGCCCTGACAGTGGATCAGCTGCGTGTAATGCGGGTTTCTCTCCACGTCAACTGAAGAACACAGATGTTCCACTGATAATGGAATGGAATTCTTTCATGAAAGAGGGGGGGGGGGGTTGGGGGGT
>NW_015508865.1:6255-7080 GCF_001515645.1 Sinocyclocheilus grahami | reverse complement strand
ATTTTCGTGAATCCAGCCCCTGGATCTCAATCCTTTGGAAAGGCTAAAAGCATACATAAACAGCACAAGAGAGGGAAACACCCTAAATATTTTTATATCTGAAAAATTATTTGTCTGAATATTGCTACAGGCGTATTGAGACAAATACTTCAGCTGACTGACTCTTAAGGTTCCCTTAATCCCAACTGTCACAACACGATTTGATGAGGGGTTAGCACACGCTTGAGAGAAATAAACAATCCAAGGGAAAAAGCTGTTCTTGATCGTTTGGAAAAACTAATGGCAGCAGTTGTGTAACAGGCCATTCATGTCTTAATGATTCATCATTTTGCGCTAATGTTCATCTGTCATGCCTAAATAGTTCCAGAATGAGAAACATTGTGATACGGAATAACAACGTAGAAATCACAGTTGTTAAATAAATGTTAACGATAATTAGAATTGGTTCCATTAATCAGGAGGTTTTGGATAGACTGTGACTGAAAGCCTTGAATAGGCAAGTGTGTATACAAACTAATTAGCAGTGAAATGGACCGGTTAAGCTGAGGTGGCATTAGGTTGAAAGAAGACATACCAGGAGGTCCAGGTAATCCTCTTTGTCCTCGAGTGCCAATGCCTGGACTTCCTCTTTCACCCTTCTCTCCGGCCAATCCTAGGATGTTAAGGGTAAATGCATTAAAAAATGCAAACCATATGTGTCTGATTGGCAGTACTGCCAAACGCTAAGTATATACATGAGGATGGTTTGGGGGGGAAATGGAATCTATTACAATCATGTGCATCAACATTTGTTTCAGTTTTTGAGGAACATCTTAGTTGTGTTTT
>NW_015508865.1:1900-2869 GCF_001515645.1 Sinocyclocheilus grahami | reverse complement strand
TTTATCAGTTCTAATTTTCATTTCTAATTTTCAATCACGTTTTAAAACCTAATATGTATATTTTATTTTATTTCAGCTTAATTTCAGTTAACTAAAACCATTTTTAATGGTTCAAATTTATTTCCCTATTTCGGGCTTAAGAAAGGCCTCAATAATGACTAATTATATTCTGTAATTATATTGAGTTTTGTGCTTTACTTACTGGTTCACCAGGAAGAGACAGCCCATTAGGGCCCTGTGGGCCTGGTGGTCCCATTTGTCCTTGCAGACCCTGCTCCCCACGTGGGCCCATTGAACCCTGCAATTGCAATGAATGGGTTTAAGTCCTGTTAAATTATTCAGCTTCAGCACTCTAGAAAGAAGCACCAAGAGAGAAGGTTTCTCGATGGTATCGATGAAGGAACCTGTTCAACATCTACTTCTCTATCTGACAATTTGGCATTCATCGGCAGGTCATTTATAAACTAGAGATGGAGGAAGATGAGCTTACCGTGGGGCCAGACTCTCCCCTCTCACCTCGTGGGCCTTTTGTACCAGGGCTGCCCTGGAAACACAAAGAACATAGAAAAGAATTTCAGAGGATTCGTTATTTTATAAGACAATTTGTCAAATGGCTCTAAAGAGATTGGTGTTTCCAAATTCACACGTCCCTGACAGTCTTCACTTCTGCTTTCTGACCTTTAAGCGCATTCTCCCTAAAGTCCATGAGTAAGTCACTAGTCATTAGCTCACGCTGTGCTGTTAACCATCGCTAATCCCAGATGTTCAATCCATGCATAATGGTGTGGAGAGAAGAGCCCCCATAAGCATATTCCTGTGCTTAATGTAAAGAGCAGGACAGAAATGACAGCACTGGGGAAAATATCCCACCGTCCCTGAACTCTGGACCTTTTCGCCCTCGTCATGAGAAGTGAGATTTGCAGCGGTAGCACGATGACTTCAGAGACAGAGGAAATGTCATGGGACTCT
>NW_015508865.1:0-583 GCF_001515645.1 Sinocyclocheilus grahami | reverse complement strand
CAGACAATATCAAACATCTGGAGCTGGAACTGAGGGAGAGAAAAATGGGAACACAAACGGATATTACAGATGGCTTGCATTGAGCGTCGGGACTCGAAAATATAAAAACCTGCCCACATGCACCCAACAGTGTTTTGAAGAGCAATACAGATAGAATCGAATCCGTTCAGGCATGAATGGGTGGGAGGACATGCACTTGATCAAGTATGAGGGGACAAAGGGAATGGCAGGGTAGATTCCTTGGATTAATCATTTAGTGCATGTTCAGATCTTTTGGTGTATTGAAGGGAATGAGCAGTCTGTACTTACTGTGACTGACTGCTTCCTTGAACCGCCAGACTTTGCCATTTTTCCAAGGACTTCATAGCCATCTGTGGATATGTTGTTGGCCTCTTTGATCTCTTTCTCAGCCACCTCTTGGCAGTCAATGTTGAGTTTGACATTTTTCGGTGAAATAGAAATGTGAAGCTGCAAAAATAAAAAGGCATTAGAGCGAATCCCTCAGCGGTGCAATCCAAGCATCAGTTAAATTATTACTCAGTACTCTGGACATCTTGCCTTGCTTCATAAATCTTCATGAAAG
>NW_015508864.1:17592-18376 GCF_001515645.1 Sinocyclocheilus grahami | reverse complement strand
ATTTTATTTACACTAAAATTAGTATGTAGAATATCTGTTATGAAGCTTCTTTAGGAAAGTACTACATATAAAAAAGCGAAAAATTTAAATAAATAAAAGTGATTTTTTTTTTCAGAACTGCTAAACATCTTACAGATTGTGAAAGAGGAGTGTAATGAGATATATGAGAGCGCTGGTACAATGAATGTGTGTAAGGGGTGTTTATCCTGACACAAGCAGCAGCTGCTTCAAGCTCTGTGTGATACTCTTTTCGACAGTAATAATCAGCTCTGGCTCCTCAGTTGAACAGGGGACTGACAGTTTCACCAGGAACACACACCAATCCAATTAAGCCCTAATTGAGTGTTGCAAGGTCCATTGATTACTACTGCCTCTGAGTAATAGAACGAGCAAGAGGCGAGACAACCTCAGAAATTAGGCACGCGACCCTGGAGGTTTCAGGGTGTCAGAACGTAATGTTGGGGCCAATGAGGGTGAATCTGCTTTGGAGACTCTATTTGCTTTCTTCTGTCAGACTCCAAAATCATCCACTCTCACACAGATGAGTACTTTGAGAAAATAGATGTTGTTATGCAACATATGGAAGAAGACAGAGAATGAAACTGACATGGGTGTGTAAAAGTGGCTCTGGACTAGGCGTTGGTGTGTCCTAAGACTTTCTTGCCACTTATAAAGGGGTAGGGAATGATCCTGGGTTGTTTTGTAGACAAAACAATTTCACCTTGAGAAGAAAGATGAGGACTGTCATTAGAAGTGTGTGATTTAACCTCAATGTCTTGATGTG
>NW_015508864.1:13562-17541 GCF_001515645.1 Sinocyclocheilus grahami | reverse complement strand
TATATTATAAAATGCTATATTATTTTGTACTGTATATTGTATTTATTGAATCCTTTATATGTCACCAAGATTTTTGAATGTTTATGAAAGAATATTTACATGCTCACCAAGGCTGCACGTCATGATTTTTGTCATTCTTGCAGAAACTATCAAATGTAATAAATACAAATATCAATGACATGTCCAAAATAAAATAAAACATAGAAAACTATTACAAATCTAGTTTAAACTCACATGCCAAGTTCTTAGAGGTGTACTCTTTGTATTAATGTTGGTGTCATATGGTTTTATAAAACTTTTATACCACATTTTAAAATTTTTACATTTAATGACACAAATATGTCATGTGCTGTAACCAAGTAAAAAGTAATAACAGTTTCCTTTGACTTTGAATGCATGTGAGTGTACACATCTTAATCACAATATTTATAAACTTTTTAGAAAATATATTTTTTAAATAAAAATATTTATTTACAAATATAATAAATTATTAATTCACAAATATTATAACATTTTCTGAGAGTTGCACCACATTACATTTTTTTATTTATTTATTTATAAATTTTAATTCAGAAATTAAAAACATAGAAATTGTGCATTTAAGGCATGGTATGTACAAATATCATTTTAAATTTATTTGTGAACAAAATAAAAGATAGGCCAAAAAATGCCATAATGTCATTGACCCACAAATGTTAACATCATGTGAAAGACTACTGGAGCTCTAAAACTGGCCTACCATTGAGTAAAGAGAAGACAAAAAAAGAATAAACCTCATCCAATCTGGCTTGTGCAATGGTATCAGAAATTTTCTCCAAAACATCTCCATCTTCACGTCTCAGGTGGACCCGGGAAGCAGAGCCATGGTCAAAACCAGCTGATACTCACCATTAAACCGCACATTCACAACCTCAAAAACAAAATCCAATTCTTCAATCCTGATCCATTCTCGCTGCATAATGAGGGAAGATCAAGAAAAACAATGTGGTGAGAAAAGTTACGTTAATTAGAATCCAATTATAGCCCTGCAGCTGGTTTATACTGCATATAGAACATATAGCGCATATATAAGTTTTGATCTGTTGCTATAGTCAGAAGGTCATTGTGCTTGTCGTAAAGAGGTTACTGGTTCCCAGAGACAGTTGAAGGCTTTTATAAAGCTTCATGCTATGGTCAATACCTCATCTCTCTGTGATATGTGTGCAATGCATGTGTGCATTGGTGTGTTCAGCAATAAAATACAAATGTTTTTGTATGGTCTGCATTTCTTTACAGAACACATTGCTCCAACTATCCAATAGCCTATGTGAACGCAGAGCAAAACATGTATCTATTTCCCTTGATGTTTCATATCAGTGAGCAAAGGCCACTGCTTTGAACTTCGGCCAAGATGGTGTCCTATCTTATCTTACAACAGCTCTTTCCTTGTGTCTTTTTTCTTAGCGAAGTTCGTTACCAAGATATTGTGGCCACTGCAAGAAAGGGTCAAAGTCTGTAGAGACAGCATGCAGTGTTCATACAAAACCTCATTCAAAACACTGAACACATGGTTATTGCAAAGCTGTAAAGTAGGAAACCCAAGTGTGTGATACCCAAAAATCCACTTTGCTGAAGAAACGTACTGAACGCAAAGGGTCTCAAGGTGGGACTGAACTTTGGGATCTCTTGGAATCAAGGTAAGGAGTTATTCAAAATTTAATTAAATTGCTTCCAGTTTCTTTGTGACTTAATTGTATTTTTTTATTGGTACTTAATGCTAAAACAATTTTTTAGAAAGGAACTAACTGTGGATTGGGAAACTATCCGGAAATTAAAAAATAACAATAAAAAAGCTTTGTACTTTTCACAAATAAAAATGAGATTAGATCAAAACAAAACAAAAAATTATGTAAATTAAGCATGATATAAGAAAGAATTCAATGCAAATATACACATATTTAACAGAAAAGCACGTCTAAATATATCATAAACGTTAACAGAACAGCTGCATAATTAAATTATTGATTGTCTTGTTTATGAATGCATGTGGGTCATGACCAAAGATGCACGGTGTGATGGATCAATTCACACAATCATCCATGATGCAACTGTTCTATAATTATTCGCAAAGGTCAGGTGCGCACGCGCCTGCATGGAGCGTTTTTACCTGAAGTCAGGAGATGGTGAGTTATCAAAATAATTTGTGTTTCTCACGTGCCATTGAAAAACAGACATGCATGACGACTGAGTAACGTTACTGTTACTTTTCTAAGCAATCATACTTTAGATTTTCGACGATAAAATGTTGAGACAATCCCATAGACACTGAAGGAAGGACCTGTGCCATATCTGGCAGGTTACTGGCCCAAGTTAAAATAATAAAAAAGTAAATAAATAAATAAATGCATACATACATAAAATTTGGGGGCGGCCTTTTTTTTATTTATTTATTTATTTTAACTTGTAACCTGTCAGAACCCCTTAGCAATGGCATAGCAACATGCTAAATGTCCCTCAGAAAACCTTAGCAACACCCCAGCATTGTGGCGCTGACTACTTCAAAACAGACCATTACAACAGTAGATGTATTCTAGTTTTTCATTTACACCACATTGATACCACTAAGTCACAAATTACATTTTAGTGTGGTTTGACAGATATGGTCAAGTCACAAGCTGCTGAAATTTGCTTTATAGTAGCCTATTTCACTTTAAGTGAGTATACTCTTTGCCCTTATACTTATATATCCAACTTTACATAGAGAGCTGTACAATATAGTTTACATTTTGCAAGGATAAACTATCAAGGAGTAGAAATTTGCTATATATTGCTTTACATGGGTTTACTGTGTAAATATGTTAATAAAGTTGGTTTTGCAATTTTAAAACAGATATTCAGATACATTTAAGGAAAGGAAAGGATGTGTAGCCAAGTATTGTGTCCCATAGGCTACTCGGAAATCCCTCAGGCAATCCATCTCATGAACAGTTAAATGTTCTCCCCACTGTGCAATACCCAACTATCTACACTTATATTTATTATACGTATGTTATTAATTGAATATATCTTACATCTATCCACATTCCCTTGCATTATTTGTATATAGCACATCTGAACATACAATATACTGTCTACTGTCTTTTTGTATTGTGTATTGTTTTTACATATTTATTTTTACTCACTTCTTTTTATTTTGTTATCTGTGTCTTGTCACTTGTCAACCTGTCTGTGCACTGGAAGCTCCTGTCACCAAGACAAATTCCTTGTGTTGTAAGCACCATAGACTGTATAAAAACATGGACATTTTCGTGTTGGCTTCACGAGAGAGAGAGAGCGGGAGGTTGCCGCTTGGTAAGCACACTTGGCAATAAAGCTCTTTCTGATTCTGAGCTCTGCATTCCCCCATCCAAGTGCACACACACAGCAGTGAATAGTGAACAAACATGCACACACACCCAGCGCAGTGGGCAGCCATATTGCTGTGGCACCCAGGGAGCAGTTGAAGGTTCGGTGCCTTGCTCAAGGGTCTCACCTCAATTGAAGGTGGAAGAGAGCGCTGGTTATTCACCTACAATCCAACAGCGCTTAGGTAGGTAAGGTACAGAGACTCAAACCTGCGACCTTTGGGTTACAAGTCCTACTCTCTAACCATTAGGCCACGACTGCCCAGAAACGGTCATTGCCTGACTGGGAATTTAATCTGGGCCGTGGCGGTGAGTGCGCCCAATCCTAACCACTAGACCCAAAATCTAAAAGGGCATTAAGATATCTTTAATACTTCTTGAGTTACAGGCATGCAAACTTTGGAGAAAAAACTTGAAAAATTCAAGTCAACAGATTTTACCAATAGATATACCAATCTCTGTGTAAAAATAATATAATGATGCTGCCATCTTTATAATGATGCTGCCTGCCCCCCCGCCCTCTTCAAAATAGTGGATTACTCAGTAGATATAAATTTCGCCAGTTTTATTGTAAATGAAAAACAGAACATATTAAT
>NW_015508864.1:11084-12485 GCF_001515645.1 Sinocyclocheilus grahami | reverse complement strand
CACCACTCCAGTCCATCAATTAACATCTTGTAAAGTGAAAAGCTGTGTGTTTGTAAGCACACCTTGCCAAGTTGCCAGGTGTTTTGAGTGATTTTTAGTGCATTGTTATGCGGTTGTTCTGGTTGGTTGGTGTTTGTACGTTAATTCATATCATAAATGTGATCTCAGCTTATTAGTTCTCGGGTATGAAATCTACAAAAATGCAGTGGGTTTAGGCATCTTAAAAACACTGATTAAGTAAAAAATATCTGTGATTGTGTTAGAATCATGGTTTAAACACTTTATCTTTTGAAGATAAAATTCTACAGTTGTTACAAAATAAAAACACTTTAGAAAGTGTAACCTGTACTGCATCTGACTTGATTCTTCACATGTGTGTGGTTCATGGAAATTACTTCCTTATACCTCACACTGTGAGTCACCATTGGGAATCTCCACCTGATAACTGGAATGGTGCTCACACACATGAATTTCCCTGTTATCACAGTGGAATGTCAGCATTCGGCCCCCACACAGTTCCAGCCTGTTTTGACTCAGTATTATAAGTCCAGCGCTCATTCAAACTCTCAATACCAGCCACAGGACGGCCCTTGGAAGTCCACCTAATCCCTCTGAACTACAGGTGGCAGGAGAGATCGGCCGCCCCTGTCTGAAAAACTTCCCTCTTCCTCTCTCTCCATTGCTTTTCTCTCTCTCCTGGTTTCCAGTGAAGTGGTAATCCCCCATCTGAAAAGGAGATCCAAGCTGAAGTAAAGGCGTTTTGGGTTGGCATGCTACAGAAAGGGACCTGTCACATTGCTCCTCACAGCTCTCGGCCACAGTGGTAACAGGGCATCTGAACGAGAGAGCAAGAAAGGAGGAGAGAAGGAGACTTTAACTTTGTTTATCCCTCCAAAATTGAACGATTAGGGCGTTTTGTGTCCCACAGGAGTGCGGAAGACTGATTTTGGCTGCTTTTAAGTTATTGGAGCTCACTGAAACTACTGTTTCATCTGTAGGTTGGCACCATGAGTGCTGAAGCTGTGAAAGACTATGACTACTCAGAATGGTACGAAAACGCAGTGCCAACCAAACCTCCTGTCGAGTAAGTACTCTTCATTTGTGTTTATGGATGTGTTTCTTTATGGTAAATTTTCAAATTTAATCAAAACATTTCACTTAGATTTGTAATATATTTTTGCATTATTTTCACGATATCTACTATATATAGTTAAATATACTATTTTGTTTTTAGAATTAATTTTATAGTTAATTATATTTAAATGTTTAAGCTTAATCTTACAATCTACACACACACATATATGTATTTTATATATTTAAAATGTGTATTAAATTTATTTTTATATTAATTTTAAAAATCAATCACAACTTTGTTGTGATTCATTGTAAGTGGGGAAAAAA
>NW_015508864.1:8029-10121 GCF_001515645.1 Sinocyclocheilus grahami | reverse complement strand
GCCTCTTCCACATATGCATTGCTGCAATATCTGTGAGTTCCCTTCTGATGAAACATATCCCGTTTCTTTATGTTCTCAATTTTCTTTTTTCTGTCTTTATCTTCTATTCTTTCTTTGTATTGCCTTGTCCAGAATTTAGTACCTTGGAATACCTGGAATATTGAAATCAGACAGTACCATGGTATATAGACAGTATTTGGATATTTTAAGAAGCACCTTCGGGTCAAAATCTAGAAATAGCCATGTCAATAGATAATAAACTGTTTCTGTTTTCAAATTGTTTTGAATTTAGTAAATAATTTGTTAAAAAAATGCAAAAGTTCTTATTTTGGATGATTAAATAAATAAATATAAAATTAATAATTAATTAATTAATTATGTGTTTTTATGTTTATTATTGTTATTATTATTATATATCTTCATTTTTATTTTAAGACATGTGGAAAAATCTCATAGCAATATCTACGGATCCCAGTGTTATTTTAGTATCATTGATATACTATTATAGTTTTTAGTAATATTTTGAATTTGTTTTTATTTTTATATTTTCTTTTTTCATTATAATTTTAGTCAGTTTTAAAATATCGTAGTTGTATTCGTTTTTTTGTATGTCTATATATTTATTTTATTAATTTTTATGTACGTTTTAGTTGACTTGGCAACTAGGTGAAATTAAATAATTTTTTTAATATTTTATTTCTGTTAAAGGTTATTTTATTTGAGGTAATGAAAGTTTTGGGGGGTTTATGGTTTTAGTTAACTATAATGACCACTGCAAAATACCATAGTATGTCCACCAGATATCATGGTACTGTCATAGTAATTTTGTATAAAACGTTTGAAAAACATTTCAAACACACTCATTTGTTATCACTCATCTTGTAACTCCCAGACTTCCCACTGACTTCCTGGTCCTTTCCTTTCTTTGATATTTATACAAAAAGCCACATGCTAATTGACTATGATGGACCCATGTGGACTCAGATGTCACCTTTGGCCATGACGCCTCCTAAAAGTGTTACAGGTCACTGCAGGTCACTGATCTCAGGCTTACCAGAAACAGAGGCAGCGTCTTTGGAAATGGGTTCTGCCCTTGTTTCATAGGGGTCTGTGGTTTCATTTGAACCAAGAATCTGTGAAGCCGAAGGGGTTAATAAAGGGTCAAAGTCCCAGCTGTACCAGCCTCTGCTGGGCCTTCAGAGGAAGTCAGGGAGGTTGTAATACCGACAAATTGTCCTCTCTTTATGTCCAAAGCTGGTGGTCATGCTGGTTCTCGCCATCCTGGCCAGACGACAGAAGCTGGGTGACAATCAGAGGGGACTTACAGGTTTACTGAGGTCAGTTTGACATCACCCAGAACCTCATGGCAACATGCTAAAAATCAATCTCACAACACTTTAGCCACTATGTAGCAGCTCCTTTGCCAGTTTCTCATCATGACAGTGATTTTTGCATGGCCAAAACCACTCTCATATTCATTTTCTAGTTATTTATAATAGTTTTTTCTGTTCTTTTCTTCAGCCCAGTAAACTTTTTAGACCACACACAACACAAGGGCCTTGCCGTAGCTGTGTACGGCGTTCTCTTCTGCAAGCTGCTTGCAATGGTCCTCAGTCACCATCCACTTCCTTTCACTAAAGACGTCGTGAACAAAGGCACGGTGACTAGATTTCTTGCTGCATGGAGTGGTGAAATGCATTTATAGTGTGATTATATTCAGTTTTTATGCTTAATTTTATTATGTGGTCTAGTGGTTAAGACTCAGGAGTAGCAAACAGAAGGTTGCTGCAAGGAACAAACCTTGAGTCGCCTTCGTTGTACACTTAACCCCAGTTTGGTCAAAGATGATAATTATGGCAATGTTGTAAAGATTCAGTTCTTTATAGATTAAAAAAACACATTATTTTCTACCATAATGTAAATCAAAGACTTCGGGCCACCAAAGAGTGGGAATTTAGTCCGTTTGGCGGGGTATCTCACAGGGTATAGTGGCTCACCCTTCACTGGTGCTATCAAATGAACACTCTCTCTATTCACAAGATGGCAACTATCCAAACTAGGCTCAGTTCACACAAGAGGATGAAAAGTAGCA
>NW_015508864.1:5894-6982 GCF_001515645.1 Sinocyclocheilus grahami | reverse complement strand
GTCCTCACATCTGCTAAATGAATGGTCAAACCTCAAAACAATTTGTTCTGCTTCTCAGGAACTCACTATGGTGCTTTGCTTCAGTTAATCACTTTAGATTCTGTCAGAACTATAGAAAAAGTACAATGATACACAAAATACACAATCAAATAAAACATTCTAGTTTAGTTTGATTGTACTGCCTGCTTCATGGATTTTGCACACTAGCAAGGAAACAAAAGGAGCAAACTGGCTGACTGGATTCATGCTGAAAGCCATTCAGTTATTTTTAGGACTTCATAAAAAAAAGCCTTGTTAGGTTTGTAATGTAAATTCTGAGTGAAATTTCATGATTGATTTGTATTGAATATGGCTGGCAGGAATACAGCCAGACAAACCACTGCAAACATTTGATGTTATTTGATATTGATTTGTCTGTTTTTCTCCTTGTCTGCAGATCTATAAGTACTATGCCCTGTTCAGCAGCCTTCCTCAGATTGCCTGTCTGGCTTTTCTTAGTTTCCAGTATCCACTGCTTCTGTTCAAAGGCTTACAGAACACAGAGACAAGCAACGCCTCTGAGGTGAGACTGTCAAGATGATACAACTGTCCTGATTGTGTAATAAAGGGGGGGAAAAGCTATATTAAAAGATCAAATTCTAAAAAAAAGACTAATAGGGGGTTTCAAGCATCAAAAAGTTTGATAGTTTATTTTAAAAAAGTTTAATAATCTTTTCCACTATCCTTTAAACCACTAGGTGTTTACCCATTTGTCAGAAATAAGCTTTTAATCAATTGTAATAAAAATGAGTATGATCACTTTTTCTTTATATATGTTTTAATAAGCACATGTCATAGTAAGTATGATGATTCATTTTTGCATAAATATATCTGTTACACTGCATGACGAAACATTATTTCACCCATATTTTGACATTTTAAGTTATTTGAAACATTAAAGTACACACTTTACTTGCTATATGCTTTCTATGTATATAAATTATTATATATAATATATGCAAACACCAAAATGGAATGTCTCTTCTTTGACCCACACATGTATGTATGAGTGAAGTGACATGTGGCCAAGTATGGTGACCCATACTCGG
>NW_015508864.1:0-648 GCF_001515645.1 Sinocyclocheilus grahami | reverse complement strand
ATATATATATATATATATATATATATATATATAAAATACAATATATTCAATATGTGTATTTCTGTATTTAAAAAACTGAAATATATATTGAAAATATTCTTTTTCACAAGGGTCCATCTCCTTGTGTGTGCATTTATTCAATGGTTTGTCTTATTCAGTAAATATAAGCCTGAACAGATTCATAAATTTTTTTTTTAAAGCCATTACACTGAAATCTGCTGATTCTCCTCAATAATTAGCACAAAAACGTATGTAGATTATATGTGGGTTTAGAGATTAGCTTTGAAATCTTTCTTCAAGGTGGTATTCATAAACAACACTTAAACCATTTCAATATAGACAGAGTAATAACATTAAGAAAGTCAATATGGAGTCATTTGGATCAGTGCAGTTGGCTAGATCAGCTTTAATGATGATCTCTGATAAGCTAATGTAAGCCATGCAAATGTGAGTTTGCGTTGATTCAGACTGCTGGAGGTTTGCGTGCATCAGTGCAGAGCCCGAATCGCACGCATCCACTTTCTCTCAGCTTTAAATACTCATGTAAATCAGCAGATGAATAATGGAGCAGTCAGCAAAGCCGACCGCTGAACTGTAGCAGGACTCGTTTTCCAATCAGTCAGTGGGAAAAAGTGCTGAGGCTGTGAG
>NW_015508863.1:14833-16374 GCF_001515645.1 Sinocyclocheilus grahami | reverse complement strand
GTGTGTGTGTGTGTGTGTGTGTGTGTGATAGAGAGAGAGAGAGAGCTCCAAATCTACATGTCTTAGCAGCGACATTATTCATCACAGCCCGGAGCAGCACTCCTGTGGGCTTGTGTTTCATCCATTTGTTAGAATCTTTCTGCTTCTCTCTCGTTTTCTCATAAACACACATATCCACAGTAAAGACGGATCTCTTAACATCACATTGTGATATAGAGCTTCTGTTTCAGTTGTTACGTCTTTATCGGCTCTGCTTCTCTCCGCTGTATGTATGATTGTGTTGTCAGGAGATATTAATAACAGGCCCACGGGCTGCTCGACAAAGACTCACATCAGTTATAATTATCAAGCTTATGGAGGGATGTAACAGGAGAATCAGTTCACACCAGTTGTTCATCTCCATATACTTTTATTAAACCATTACAGAGTGGGTTGAGATTTTGGGGATTTGGAATAGTGTATGCTGTTGACAGAGAAAGTGGAAATGGAATCAGAATGTGGCAGCCTTGAACCTGCATCACTCACATGAGAATCATGGCTCAACACGCACAACTGATTTCAATGAAGTTAGGCATGAGCACATGCTGCTAGGCTAACGATGTGATAATCTGATAAAAAGGTTGCGACCCATTTAGAAGTAATTTAGATAAAGACTTTAAATTTCACATTTAATTCCTGGAAGCAAATAGAATGTAGATTCGCAATTCAAACACAAATTTAAGTGCAATTAAAGTTGCAATGAAATGGAAGTAGCTGCAGATGTTTCCGTTCATATTTTAACGTACATCCGAGTAAAGTGGATTATCCAAAAAGAAAAAGGATGATTGCAGGCCGGGGACTTGCAATCAACTGTAAGAAAGGGGCGGAGTTTAAGCAGACTAAATGAATGTGGCTACATTCAAAATCACATACTTCCCTACTAAAAGAGTATGTGACAAAAGAAGAATAAAATGTCCTAATTCACTCACAAAAGGGTACCTGGATGACCTACTACTTCCAGTGAGATTCTGAAGTGTGCATACGATGGACCCTTTACTATCCCTTGAGGCCGCAGGAAAGAATCTGTGAATGGCAGAATGCGACGCAACTGATACTGGTAGGTCACATGACATTAGCCCCTTTCACACAGTAATACCAGTAAATTGCTTTACCGGTACATTCAAAAATCCGCTGTTCACACAGGCAACGACTTTCTGTATTTTTACTGGTAAAGCACCATTCACACATCGGTTTGAAATTAGCGGTAAATTCTGTGACCTCATCAACAAGAAATGACCTCTAAATGGCTGTGTCTCCCGGTGTTGTGTTTGTAAACATGGAAGGATATACGTGGCCGGGTCAATGTTTTTGTGGAGTAAATGCGTCATCTGTGTCAATATTTTGAATTTCAAGGCTCTAGATTGGCCCAGAGTAGATGTCTTATGTCAGCGCATTCTGAATTTGTGAGTGCTCATACTGGTAATCTTCATTCTGTGTTCACACACAGCATCATACCAGCAATTTACTGGTAATGTTACAACTTCTCATACTGGTAAATTGCC
>NW_015508863.1:13286-13656 GCF_001515645.1 Sinocyclocheilus grahami | reverse complement strand
GGGCGAGAAGAGGAGAAAATAGAACACCTCAACCTGCTTTCAAAGGATCTCCATCTGTAAAAGAAGCAAACGGTTGGGACTCATGCGTGGGAGGTCTGGAGAGAAGAGTGGGACGGAGAGAGAAAGAGAGCGGAAAAATGAAGAGATATCTTTTGGATCGTTTACTGTCTATTTTTATGCCTTTCTTCTTCTTCTTCTACACAGAGCGTCATCCTTCTTTCTCTGAGGGTGGGCTGTTTTTCTCTCAATGCGAGTGTTGTATGAGTCAGTGCAGTGGGCCTACGCATTACCCCTGTGCAGGACAAAGGACAGGAAGAGAAAGGAGAGCAGGCTCAAGCTGTTTATACGCTCTGCTGTTACTAGACAGATA
>NW_015508863.1:11188-11640 GCF_001515645.1 Sinocyclocheilus grahami | reverse complement strand
TTAAAGGCGGAATAAGCAAAGCTGCTCCGAAAAGTGCTGAAATACCAAGATAAAGTCGCCTTCATTGAGCCCCAAGTGCAAAAAAACACAGAGAAGGGGAAGAAGCAGAGAGAAACCAAGACCAAGAGAGGCTCAATTAGCTCGTAGACCCATGCGATAATGTGTGACAGTGTGAGTGATCCATAAATATGGATGAGCGGGAGTGTGCGTACATATATGTGTGGGGGAGGCCGTGTGTATCCTGAGCCAAGTCTTCTCAGAGTGTGAAACCGAGTGCATGTGCTGTAATCTCTGACACATGATAAAAACTTTCAATGCCAAAATCAGTAATGGAGAGTGTAGAAGAGCAAGAACTGAACTGTTAGAAGGCTGTAATGCGATCGCAGGCATTCCTGTGCTCACAGCAGAGCCAAGTATTGTATGGTCTCAGGCTGATAGAATACACTTTTGTT
>NW_015508863.1:10778-11178 GCF_001515645.1 Sinocyclocheilus grahami | reverse complement strand
CATATACTATGCTAATGACTACATTTACGTCACATACGCTGTATGCATACACAAGCAGATGCATAAAAACCAAAGTATTCTTTAGACTTCAGGGTGCGCAAACTAATTTTGCATCATTTTGCAAAAATTTAGCCAAATTAAGGTATCTTAGAAAGTAACAATTTTTCGAGTCGGCCGTCAAATTGGGAGCATGTCAATTGCCTAGGTGGGCAGCTCAAGGTTTAGGAACAGAGCAATTTTGGTAAAATGTCTTTCATTAGCGCTTATTTTACAGCCGTTTTTTCTTCCATTGAGTGTGTGAAGGCATCCACTCTAGTCTAGATATAGAGTCTCAAGGTTATCTGCTGTTAACTGTGTATTTTTCTTTCTGTCAGTGCTCTCTGCACGCTGGTATCTGTGG
>NW_015508863.1:8732-10243 GCF_001515645.1 Sinocyclocheilus grahami | reverse complement strand
AGCCAAGTATTGTATGGTCTCAGGCTGATAGAATACACTTTTGTTTTCTACAGATACACTGAGTCATCTCGATCTCACAAGGGACGAGGGAGAGAGAGAGAGAGAGAGAGAGAGAAGGAAATGGAGAAAGACATGTTTGTCTTTGATGAATGTATATTGAATCCTTCACCACCATAAATCTTGGCAGATTCCCTCATCCGCCCCAACTAAATACTTTGCCGCAAGCATATTCATGCCATTGCAGTCAGCATGGAGGCCACACCTGTTTACCTTTTGCCTATATTCCATATTCACTACATAAACCTGTGCACTTATGCGCATCAAAACTGCATTTGTTGGTTCAAAAATGCAGTAAAAACAGCAATATTGTGAAATTTACAATTTAAATAACTGTTTTCTATTTAATTATTTTAAAATGTAAAATGTTCTCATGATGGTGAAGCTGAATTTTCAGCATCATTACTCCAGTCTTTAGTGTCACATGCTCCTTCAGAAATCATTTTGATATGATCAAGAAACATTTCTTATTATTATCAATGTTGACAACAAGTGAAAGACCCATTATAAAGAAAAAAATATATGGGAAAATGTAAAATTGTATTAAGGTATGATAGTACAAAATTACCCTTCACAAAGACCCACCCCCCTTTGTTAATGTTGCTATGTCTAACAAGCCCTGGCACTCTTTTCAATCCACACATCATGTTCTCACGCAGCGAAAAATACATTGCGGACCAAAGAGGAAACTGACAACGCGCCGACAGACAAGACAGAGCAGGTTACTTTTGGTATGAAACCAAAACCATTTGTCTTTTTAAAAAAAAAAAAGAAATTCAAACAATAAATACCATTTTGTGGCTCTTTAATGTACTGTGACAGATTGCTGTAGCGCTGTAACATGAATGAACATCAGAAGGTATCGTTTCAACCACGGAAAGGCGTCAATACAACGTTTTTCAAATTCAAGTCCACTGTCGTTAATCTACTGTCCAGGGGTGTGTTTCCCAAAAGTAACTATGGTCGCAAGTTCCGTCGTTACCAACAGAGTCCAATGGAACTAACGACCATAGTTAGCTAACAATGCTTTTTGGGAAATGCATCCCTGTCTGGTTTGTTTGTTGGACAAAAATGGCAGATTCTGCCTTATGATTGGTCAGATCGCCTGTCAATCAATTCAATGAATTGTAATTTATTTAGTTTACATATAATTTTTATTTTTATTCATATATTAAATGTACATTTATGCTATTGTTTGTACACTTGTTTATCCCCATCTTTCTGTGTGGCGTTGGTTAACTGCACTGAGCTCTGAGAGACGTTTATAAGACTGTGAAGTTCTTCTCCAGTAAAGCTTTTCCAGCCCCAAGAGACATCAGTGTGTGAATAAAGGACAGAGAAATGCGAAGCGATTCTTCTCATCACTGTCCTCATCTGCTCTTCCTGCATAATGTGCCTCAGCAAACGCGCACACACACACACTCCTCTGTGTTTTTCTCTTTCATTCATTCTAT
>NW_015508863.1:0-8722 GCF_001515645.1 Sinocyclocheilus grahami | reverse complement strand
AGCTTGTAAAAGCAAGCTAGAATGGCATGGTTGCTTCAGCAAATGTTTATTTTTTTTTTAAATCTCATGTTTGCTTTTGTTAACTCTATCGGTTAGGTTTAGAGTAGAGTTTAGTGTAGGTGGCACATTATTTTCAAATGCAATATAGAGCATTAAACTTTTAGGACCACTCACAAGACATTTCGTTGACGTGACAATGACAACATGGTAAAGGAATACGTTTTTAGCAGCCATGAAATCATTATTTATTAAAAATAAGTACAGACTCAAGAGAGTATGCAAGTTCTGACACAACTTAATGCATAGCCTATTAAAGTATACTCCATTTTATTGAGTGCACACTAGAAAGTTTCATCCTTGTCCAGTGTTTGTGATATTTCTCTCCAGAAGTTATGACCGATAAAATGTCTTTGTACTCATTGCGTGTAACTTTTACATGAGCGCTCATTAATGTGGCTGTGTTGTAGTCATCTCTAGTAGTTTGTTGTTGTTCCATCTCTTTTGCCGTTTCATCTGACATTACGTAGTGTGAGAAAGTCATATATAACTACACAAAATCCGATCAGAGGTCAGACTGAAAAGCGTTCCAGAAATATAATTTGAATAAGATTTCAAACCACAAATCTTGATTTTTCTTTTCACTTGCTAAATATGATCAGATAGTAAGTTGGACTTATTGTCTGAATAAGGCTACATAGTACGCAATGCATGGATAGAAAAACTGTCTGCGAAGTTATATGGACCACTTTAATCATATATTTATTGTGCTTTTTTGTAATTTTCAGTCCTCATTTAGATGTTTTCCTTTAGCAGACACTTATCCAAAGTAACTTACAAAAGAGTAACAAAAGCGATTTGTCAAAGAGCCAACAATATTTGCAAAATACATTTCCTTTCGTTAAATTGCTAATAATTTCCAGAATATTCCTAAACAACAGAATTTTTGGAACAACACATTATGGCACATTAGGAAATCATGACAATTTTTGATTATACAACTATACCCAAATAATAATTTGCTTGTTTGTTAAAGGGGTCATATGATGCGAATTCAATATTTCCTTTCTCTTTGGAGTGTTACAAGCTCTTGGTGCATAAAAATGATCTGTAAAGTTGCAAAGGCTGAAGTCTCAAAAAGAGATTTTCTTTATAAAAGTTAAGAGTCAGCCACACCTACCTAAAACGGCTTGTTCTAACACGCCCCCACATACCTACCTCACTATTTGGGCGGCGTTATGCAACTCTTCCCACATTTTTCGCAAAGAAAAGCGTAACTTTTATTCTCGCTGTAGTATTGATGCCACTGCCATGTCGTGAAGGCGCTGTGTGCTTCGTTGTGAGGGTTAGAGGCCAGCACCAAAACACACAGACACACACAAGCAGAGACA
Source organism: Sinocyclocheilus grahami (assembly GCF_001515645.1). Lineage (NCBI taxonomy): Eukaryota > Metazoa > Chordata > Actinopteri > Cypriniformes > Cyprinidae > Sinocyclocheilus > Sinocyclocheilus grahami. Next base: position 7,334 of record NW_015508863.1, on the reverse strand, counting down.
CACACTGACACACACACACGGGGGTAGAGGTCAGCGGTGATTAACACAGTGAAAGGGACCTTTCCCCTAGAAAAAGCTCTCTCAGTATCAATCACAGTCAGACCTTATTCAACCCTAATAATGGCAGAGTAGATTAATGAGTGTCTCTCAGACAGCACACACATCCTCACACGCACAATCAGAGGAGACAGGGTTTATGTACAATTGTGTAGAACTGAATAAACATATGCAGCACATACTCTATGCAAGTTGTAGGGATAGTCATTTATATACAATCATATTGTTCCAAATGAGTCCCTGTGTGATTTTCTTCCATCAGTTAAAACAGAATATCCTGAATAATCTTATAAATATAATTAAAGGGATTGAGGACTGGGGCTGTCAAGCTCCAAAACGACCCCATTAAAGTATCATAAAAGTCCAAGTTAACTGTGGACTACATTCCAAGTCTTGTGAAGTCATATGGAAGCTTTGTGAGAGGAACAGACTATAATGGAATAATCTTCCACTTCAGTGAACTGTTAAATGCTGCAGCTGGATCATTGAGTCAGTGAAAACTGAATCAGGCTTATTTGTGAATCATTCAGACTGATTTAACCTTCAGATCAATTTGTGAATTAATCATTAAAACTGATTTGAACAAATCATTGATGGTGAGGTCACATTTATCGTTACTCTGCGAAATTTTGTGTGCAAAATCCAGCCATTCCAATAGTAATCTGCATATTTGGGAATTTTGGATGAGGGCGATATCTTCCGCACACAAGATTCACTCAATTTCAAGTTTGTCACATTAATTTGCTGGGCTGAGAAACAAAAATCTGCTTGCTTTTATAAGTGACTTCTGTCTGAGTGGTGCTTTTTACGTTTCTACGCTATTGAGAAGAGACAATGGACCTCTTTAGGCTTGCAAAAATTTGTTGCAATATTGCTAATGTGACCGGCCACACCTTTAGACAGATTCATTAAAAGATCCGATTCAAAATAATGATTTGTTAACAGATCAGTCATCACTATGTCTCTTATAACTCATAACTGATAACTACAGCAAATAGTTTTTTTAGTTAACATAAAATTTGGTCTGTTTCTCATGTGAAGCTATCACATAACTTCAGAAGACTTAGAATATAGTCAGCAAGTTATATGGACCACTTTAATCATATATTTATTGTGCTTTTTTGTAATTTTCAGTCCTCATTTAGATGTTTTCCTTTAGCAGACACTTATCCAAAGTAACTTACAAAAGAGTAACAAAAGCGATTTGTCAAAGAGCCAACAATATTTGCAAAATACATTTCCTTTCGTTAAATTGCTAATAATTTCCAGAATATTCCTAAACAACAGAATTTTTGGAACAACACATTATGGCACATTAGGAAATCATGACAATTTTTGATTATACAACTATACCCAAATAATAATTTGCTTGTTTGTTAAAGGGGTCATATGATGCGAATTCAATATTTCCTTTCTCTTTGGAGTGTTACAAGCTCTTGGTGCATAAAAATGATCTGTAAAGTTGCAAAGGCTGAAGTCTCAAAAAGAGATTTTCTTTATAAAAGTTAAGAGTCAGCCACACCTACCTAAAACGGCTTGTTCTAACACGCCCCCACATACCTACCTCACTATTTGGGCGGCGTTATGCAACTCTTCCCACATTTTTCGCAAAGAAAAGCGTAACTTTTATTCTCGCTGTAGTATTGATGCCACTGCCATGTCGTGAAGGCGCTGTGTGCTTCGTTGTGAAAGCGAAACTACTTTGTTTGGCCTTCCAAAAGAGGACGATATCGCTTCGTCATGCCTGGAGCTGATCCGTGCTGGTTGCTGAGGAAATACAACAACTTCGCGCTGTGGATCGCCGGATCGGCTTTCACCGTGGACGAAGCGGAGTCCAGCCCGGGGTCGTCACATGTGTTTGCTGCAGGCATCACAATATGGTGAGGGACGTAACATTTCCATCACACGCTTGAGGAATTCGGCCAATCACAACACACTGGATAGCTGTCCAATCAGAGCACACCTCGCTTTTTCAGACCGATGAACTTTGTAAAAATCGAAGCGTTTCAGAAAGGCGGGGCATAGAGGAGAAACAATAATGTACAGTATGTGGAAAATAATGTGTTTTTTTTTACCTTAAACTGCATAAACACATTTCATTACACCAAATACACAAAATAATTTTCTTTTTAGCAGCATCATATGACCCCTTTAATATTTAACCACCGTATTAAGCACATAAAACCTGTATCACACACATTTAAAATTGTATTATGCTGTAGCAGATTGTTGAAATTACGATTGTTGAAGACCAATGTGTAAAATCACGATTGTTGAAGACCAATGTGTAAAATCATGATTGAAGACCTCAGCCATCCTCTCTCCTCCCCCATCTCTGCTCTCTCTCACTAAAAGTCATCAGACGCTGTCAGGAGCGGCCATTACTCAAGATGTTTATCACCCACGTGTCTACTTGCTCTCTCTCTCTCTCTCTCACACACACACACACACACACACACATCTACAAAACTCACACAAGCTCACACAGATTCCTATGACCCCCACTCTATGTGTTCAGCACTCACACACACATACACACTTTAAAATGGGCTTTCCAGGACAGTAAAACACAGCGATGAGGACGACAGGAGATAGGATCAAAGCATTCAGATCAGATGAATGAATGGGACTGTGCCAGCACTCTCCAGTGAGCATGCACCTTCCTCAAAAACACCTTATTCAAAGACACACACAGATTTGTGTTTTCACAAGGAAACAATTCAGCCTGAAGGACAGGAGGAAATGGTTACTGTCTCATAAAAACTAGTAGTGAGATGCCATAAACAAGATTTAAGGGCAATGGACTGTATTATACGTAAACCTGTGCATTAATTATCTTAGTAGTGTTTATTAAAGTAAGCATCGCTATTATTACAATTTCAAACAACCAACTGAGATATTCATTTTCAATGCAATCTTGTGATTTTCACCTGTGGATGATAAAACAGTTATATAAAGTTTGTGTATATAAAGTTAAAAGTTTGGGATCAGTAAGATTTTTAATGGAATCTCTTATGCTCATCAAGGTTGTATTTATTTGATCAAAAATACAGGAAAAAAGAGAAATATTGTGAAATATTATTGCAATTTAAAATAACTGTTTCTATTTTAATATACTTTAAAATATAATTTATTCCTTTAAAGCAAAGCTGAATTTTCAGCATCATTACTCCTATATATATATATTAGTGCTGTCAAATGATTAATCGCAATTAATCCCATCCAAACTAAAAGTTTTTATTTACATAACTGTAAATGTACATGTATTTACATGTATATTTTTAAAATCATATAATTTATATTATATAAATACATTTAATATATAAACGTAACATTTTTCTTAAATATATACATGCATGTGTGTGTATTTATAAATACATAATAAATATACAGAGTACACACATATATATACTATGTAAAAAAAACTTTTATTTTGGATGCGATTAATTTTCGATATATATATTCTTTATTTGTAAGACTAAATACATTAAAAATAATAAAAAACTAAGATCAATTGTTTTAACTGCTACAAATTAATTTAAGCATCACAACATCGAGTATAAAATATATTTAGCTTTCTAAAGATTACATTGTGCTATTAAATTAAAAGATTCACTTTAAGTGAGAGTTAGATGACGGCAAAGGTTATTTACACTACTTAAATCATTAATCTTGAAAAAAAGTATCAGTTTACACAAAAATATTAATCAGCACAACAGAATGATTTCTGAAGCTTCATGTAATTTCTAAATGGCTGAAAAATGTTTGACCCCATACATTTGAACAGTAGCTTACAAGCAAAAGAAAGAAAACGAGGAAATGAACATGCAGAATTTTCATTAGAGCTCTGCATCACACTCTGGTAACAAACAGAATTGGTTTCAACCAGGAAACCTTAAAAGACTAAATGTATATTTAATGATTTTTAGCTCTCTGTATGTCATAATAGGTCTTTGGCCAAAACAAACAAATGTATTGTGAGCAAATGCACTGTTGTTGCGATTGCTGTGAGCAGTCGATAGGTAAAAGCTTTGTCTAACCTCAGATCAGAGATCCTTTTAGAATAACAGCAGAAGAGAATGAATATCTGCTCAATGACAAAACACCCCAAAAGCCTCTTACACTGCAGATGCTTCATTTCATAATGAGATGCATTGACATATCCATCAAAATGGAAAGCCTTGACGTCCTTAGCAACACATTGTTTCCTTGACAACTGTTATCCTAGTAACCCCTGTAGGTCTTGCAACCAGTAGAAATCCTTGTCGCAGATTACAGCCGTAAAAACTCAATAACCTACAATCGAACAGCAGGGAACATTCGGACAACTGTGACATGTTTCTCAAGAATGTTTGTGCTGATGGAAGATTAGATCAAGTTCATTGGAGTTCAATGGCCTCTGTCTCTTTACGTAACCCTGTGTAAAGGCCAGGGGCCCTGTGTGAATGTTTAGGGGATTGGCCCTTAAACAGCTACGCTCCGAGATAGTAAACACTGACCTGTCTGGGGAGTTGTGGGGTTATTGGCTTTATATTTGTGAGTGTGCATGAACATTGAGTGTTTGTGTGTGTGTGGGACTGATAGCTCTACCGGGGCTCCATGGTTAATTCGTTACTGGTTTATTTTTTAGATCAATCTTCCTGCAAAATGCAGAAAATGTAAAATGAACAAATTCACAGAGAGATAAAAAAAAACAAAAAAAACAAGATAAAGCCACAATTCTCTCTTGTTTGTTAAGGCCCTGATATACTTAACGTGAAATCAAAGAAAGAAATACTGTGTCATCATTTCAGACAGAATCTGGCCAAAAAAAATTTCTGGAGTTCAAAACAGCTTACTTTATAGTAGAAATTGAAGTTGTAGTTCTAATTGAAGGAGACACTGACAGTGTTTTTCACGTTTAATACAGTAAAGCTGCTTGCTTTAAAGCAATCTATTGTATAAAGTGCTACATAAATAAATGTGGCGTGACAGGAGTGCCGAATTTCAGAGCTGATGCAAACATATCCACCTTGCTATGAACAGATGCTTTCTTAACCTCTGTTTTCTCACCTCTATCATTTTTGTTGTGTTTATTTTGTTTGAGAGGAAACTGTGCAGCACATGCAGCACATATTCATCTACAAGCCGCAGATAGGTGGCATTTTAATGTTTGCTAACAGTAAACCGGTGTTCACATATCTCAAACCAAATGAAGAGTGATGAACTTTGCTGTGAATATATTGGGGCCTTCATGAGCTGCATGGTTCTTTTAATGAATCAAAGCACAGAGAGCAACATTGCGACCAGTTCTAGTCTGATTCCTGGACAAATTATTATTTTGAGTTGGTTCTTTAGTGAATCAGTCACATACAGCGCAAAAAGTGTAGTCTGATTCCTGGACAAAGGATTCTTATGAGTTGGTTCTTTATCAATCACATACAGTGCAACCTGTGTAGTCTGATACCTGGACAAATGATTCTTTTGAGTTAGTTCTTTAGTGAATCAATCACATACAGTGCAACCAGTGTAGTCTGATTCCTGGACAAATAATTATTATGAGTTGGTTCTTTTTAGTGATTCAAAAACATACTACCAGTTTGTTTACTGAGAAAATACCTCTTATGAGTTATTTTTAAAGAATCAAATAAATACAGCACAATCAGCGCAGTCTAATTCCCAATCAAATAACTCTTATGAGCTAGTTCTTTTTAGTGAATCTTTCAGCTATATGTGATTGATTATTTATTATTATTAAAATCTCAGAATTGCCATATGATGAATAGAGCACAGTAATAAATGTGCATTAAAATGTAAATAAGGCCAATTTTGATTTCATGTCTTTAAGAGGGTTTTTTTTACAGCATAGCATATTCAGACCTACAGCAGAATTAATTTGCTCTACTGAACACAGCCATAAAGAGAGAAAATTTATTTCAGTACATAGTGGAAATGAATTCAGCACACACAAAGATTAGGATGTGCTGTTAATGAATTCCTCTGCTCAAACAGAGAGAGCAGTAATCAAGGTTTCTCTGTGGACAGACATGTGAGTCTCATGTAGCTGCTCCCAAATTAATGTGAACATTTGACAAGGCTGTGTGTGTTTTGTGACAACAGCACAGAGCATTCTCTCGTATGTAGATATGTTCAATTAATAAAGAATAAAATTCTGTGCGCAGAGGAGAAGGAAAGAAGAGAGTAAGGCAGTGCTACATCCATATTTCTCATGTTTGTAATAGAGAAATAAAAATAAAGGTGCTTCAAAAGGTTCTTCAAGCGATGCCATAGAAGAACCATTTTTGGTTCCACAAAGAACCATTCAGTCAAAGATTATTTAAAGAACCATCTCTTTCTTGCATTTTTGTAATCCGAAGAACCTTATTTCGCCACAAAGAACCTTTTGTGAAACAGAAAGGTTCTTCAGATGTTAAAGGTTCTTTATGGAACCATTTAGACAAAAAGGTTCTTCTATGGCATTGTGAAGCACCTTTATTTTTAAGAGTGTAGGCAGACCCATGACATTTCCCATATATTGCTGATATTAAGCTGATGTGACCTTTCCCCCGATTACACAGTGTGTTGAGACACACAGCTTTGAGGAATGTAGAGGAATATTATTGCAAAAGATTTGTGAAAGGAATTACAACCAAGAATTTTACATTAACCTGTGTGTGTCTGTTTGTGCTCAAATGAGTGTTGGCGAGCTTGCTCATTGAGTTATTAGGTGTAAGCTATTAGATATTAATTATTCAGCCAACAGCACAAAAGTAGTGCACAATAATAAGCTTTTGTTCAAAAATCTGTGTTTTTGAACAAATTGGTTGAGTGAATGATTCAAATGACTCACTAATAATAATAAAAAAAAACAGTTACTTGTTTTGTTTTTGAATGAATATCTTGAACATGAATCTTTTGTTTGTAAAAATGAACAAAAATCAAATGGTTACTTTGGTTGAGTAAATGTTGATAAGTGTTTAGCAATTACTCTGCCAAACTGTAAACGTGTAAAACTAGCTGTAAGGTTAGCTCATCACATTTGATCAGTCTCTTATGCTCACCAATGTTGCATTTATTTGATCTAAAATACAGTAAAAACTGTAATATTGTGAAATATTATTACAATTCTATTTTAATATATTTAAATTTTAATTTATTCCTGTGAAGCAAAGCTGCTCAATAAACATTTCTATCAGTGTTGAAAAGGGTGCCATTCACATGTCGCTTAAAACACGCGTGGAAAACGCTAGGCCCACCGCTTTCTGCTTTTTTCCATAGACTGTAAAAAAACATGGATG
>NW_015508862.1:16984-18402 GCF_001515645.1 Sinocyclocheilus grahami | reverse complement strand
CTTCACATGAGCAGGCTCACTATTGGCTGATTCAGAGGTCGAGGTTGACATCATTGAAGTCCTTAGTTTACAACACTTCAGTGTCAGCTCGGTCAACACTTAAGAATCAGTCATAGACTTTACTGAAAGTTGCTTTTAGCTTCTTTATAAAAGTTTCCTACTCTTCGAAAAGTCTTACTTTTTACTAAGAATTTTTTGACACTTAAAGGTGCTGTATGTAGGATTGCAGTCCAAATTGAAAATATCGGAGAGGGTTTTTTTCACCCGGCCCCTCCTCCTCAGATTTGATGCAGACGCAGGTTGCCAGATTGCTAACTCTGACCCCATTCGTTTGGCAGCTTCTATGACTGAAATGAAATACGCTATGTTTTCCGCCAACTGGCAACCTGCTGTGCCAAAATACAATTGGGTAAACCGACAGTGGGCGGAGTCACACAGACCAAAACAAAGACAGACATTCCGACACGGAACGCACATTTTCAAAGCAGATCAACTGACTGTAGCATTGTTTTTCAGATAAACTAGTATGTTAAATTAGCATGTTTCTTACATATCTGCAAACATGGTATTTTTATGCTTTAGTAGAGTCAAAAACTTGCATACAGCACCTCTAAGTCAAAGCTGAAGGCTATTCTTATGAGCATTTCTGAGAAGTTTTATACAAGTGGCCCCTGATGTTCAGTGCAAGTAGTCCACAGAATTTTCACCAATTTGAATTATCATTTGGAATATACATTTTGTAATGATTTGTAAGTCTTTAATAAGCAGAAATGTCAATTTCTGATGAAGTTATTCCTGTACATCTTCACATTTATCACAATTTCAAGAGCCAGTAGTGAGAATGAGGTGCACTTCAGCAGAACATCATTGAAGAGCAGGACTGCTTGATTAATCAGAGTCTGACGAAACCAAAGCTGGAGCTGAAGCGGATTCAAAGACTGATGTGGTGCTTCGTGGTACAAATATCACTGTCTGCAATGAGACACCTTTGTTAATTTTTTAGATTTCATGTAATGGTTTTGCATCACAGATGTAATGGTTTTACATTTTAAAGTTGTGGTTGCATGTACATTAAGCATTCATTATGTTTAATGCATCTTTGTTCATTTGCTCTTTCTTTCAGCTCATTATCTGAAAGAATCACTCTCTATTCGCCGCTATTTCCGGAGTGAATTCAGACTATAAAAGAACGACCATCAGCTCAGAAACACCATCATCTGATGAACATCTTCAAGCCACAGTCTGATCCGGGTAAGATCATGTGTTGTCTCATATATATATTGTTTAATGTAGCTTTGGGGGTTTTCTTTCAGGTCCTTGTCAGAGCCACTTCTCATTTTAGGGGTTGTGTTCAATAATGAGGTGATCAGCTCAGCTCTTGTAATTGTCATTATGATTGCAGATCATGTTTTCTCATG
>NW_015508862.1:10793-12808 GCF_001515645.1 Sinocyclocheilus grahami | reverse complement strand
AATTTTTTAGATTTCATGTAATGGTTTTGCATCACAGATGTAATGGTTTTACATTTTAAAGTTGTGGTTGCATGTACATTAAGCATTCATTATGTTTAATGCATCTTTGTTCATTTGCTCTTTCTTTCAGCTCATTATCTGAAAGAATCACTCTCTATTCGCCGCTATTTCCGGAGTGAATTCAGACTATAAAAGAACGACCATCAGCTCAGAAACACCATCATCTGATGAACATCTTCAAGCCACAGTCTGATCCGGGTAAGATCATGTGTTGTCTCATATATATATTGTTTAATGTAGCTTTGGGGGTTTTCTTTCAGGTCCTTGTCAGAGCCACTTCTCATTTTAGGGGTTGTGTTCAATAATGAGGTGATCAGCTCAGCTCTTGTAATTGTCATTATGATTGCAGATCATGTTTTCTCATGTATGAGTTCATATGGTGTTAACTATATTTGTATTTCAGCCTCTGGTATCACTGACTGTTTGTAGTTAAAGTGTGCACAGTGTCAGTTTTACTATCAGCACTGAATGGAATAGCTACACAGATTTCTGTTTGCTAAAGAAAACATCTGAGTTCACAAAGCAGCAAGAGAATTAGCAACGTCAGAGCATTTGTGCGTTCTCGTAGTATTTGCAGGTTTCTTATTGAAGTGAAAAAGTGAAAACACTGTGAAAATAAACTAGAAAGTATTTTTAGTGTAACTTGAGCCAAAACATTTTTTTTAGTACCATTTTTCCATTTTTCAGCTTTAATTACAGTTTAACAATCATTATAAGTCATTTCTATGACACTGACTGAGTGGACCTTCGAGTGTGTTTAATCACATCACGTGCTCTCTTCATCTGTTTCTGTGGATTCCTGCAAGAAAAGTCTGTTTATTTGATTTCTCATCGATGTTACTGTGTTCTGTTCATCCCTCTCGTCTTATTTCAGCATATGTTATAACTGTTGCTCAATAAACAGCATTCACTGCAGCTTCCCCAGTCGTCTTGCTCCTTACACGACAGTAAGATCTCACTATTTCAACTAGAAATGTTAGTTAAACTTGCTTACTAAATGGACTAAGAGTTTATTCACATCTGTTTGTATCTCAACTATGTTCTCCATCAGACCACCGCCTAAAGTTCTCCTTTGACTTCTCTGTGGAAAAAGAAACAAACCAGCTGGCCAAGTTCTGTCATAAATGTAAGTTGTTCAATATTTATTGCTTGTTTATTGAGATATTTTATTAAAGCAATATATAATATAAGCTGTGATACTGAATATTCAGAACAACACTCTTACAATATTGTTTAAATAAAAGATTTTATGGACAGAGGGATTTTAAAGTTTATTTCAAGTTATACTTGATCTTTTTTTTAATGTATGTGATTTTTAATGTATAATGTAAATATGTAAATGTAAATTCTAAAAATGTAAATTCTGTCATCATTCACTCACGTCGTTCCAAACCCGTAAGACCATGCATTAATGTTTGCCTACAAAACCACCACTGGCTCTGCACCCATTTACCTAAATTCATTACTTCAGACTTATGTGCCTCTAGAAGCTTGCGTTCTGCAAGTGAACAGCGCTTTATTATTGATCTCAAAGAGGCACAACATCACATTCATGGTCTTTTACATTAACTGTTCCCTCCTGGTGGAATGACCTGCCCAAATCAATCCCAGCAGCTGAGTACTTAACCATCTTCAAGAAACGGCTAAAAACACATCTGTTCCATCTTTATTTGACCCTCTAACTCTATTCCAATAGTATTCTTAAAAAAAAAACTTTACCCCCTTTTAGACTTGCACTCATTTGCTAACTGCTTGTTTTCTTAAAAAAAAAACTAACATTAGCTTCTCTATTCGTTTTGTATTCTATCCATTGGTTTTCTTTTTGTTTATTATAGTTAACAAAAAGTAAAAGGCCTCTAACACTAGCTTGCTCTATTCTTTTTCTATTCTGTTTTCTTTTTATTTATTATTTAAAGGGGTCATATGATGCGATTTCAATTTTTCCTTTCTCTTTG
>NW_015508862.1:9126-10715 GCF_001515645.1 Sinocyclocheilus grahami | reverse complement strand
TTCTTCTGTGTAGACCAGCGGTTCTTAAAGTGATAGGGGGTCCGCGAAATAATTTGCTATAAAGTATTTCCAGACTGTAAAGTCGCTTTGAAAAGTTTTTTCTTTTATCATGATAGATAGGCCTACTGTGATTTATTCCAAAGTGACTTATATGATGCATTTAACGTCAAATAATCTAAATGAAGCCTTTTATAAGACGAGTATTCACTGTGGTTCGTCTTTGTGGCATGCGCCAGAAAGATGCTCAAGGAGACCGAGACGCGCTAAAGCCGTGCATTCTATTGTTCTCTTTACTTTTCAAAGGCATGACATTTTGTAGTTATTTTGAACGTAACGTTAGACAAATACAAATATACATTTTACCATACGACTATAAATGTCAGAGTATTTAGTTATTTTCCCTCGATGGTGTTTCGGCGCCGAGTCTTATTTTTGCTGCGCCGCTTACAGGCATGCGCCAGAAAGATGCTCAAGGAGACCGAGACGCGCTAAAGCCGTGCATTCTATTGTTCTCTTTACTTTTCAAAGGCATGACATTTTGTAGTTATTTTGAACGTAACGTTAGACAAATACAAATATACATTTTACCATACGACTATAAATGTCAGAGTATTTAGTTATTTTCCCTCTATGGTGTTTCGGGGCTGAGTCTTATTTTTGCTGCGCCGCTTACGCTGAATTAAAGCCACAGTGCATTGTTCTTGATCAAAATTTACCTGATTAACATGAAAATGAACAATTTCACCTTAAAATCATGTGAGGTGTTTCATGTTTCACAACCACGGGGTAAAAGGCACACAGTATTGATAAATACTTTAACTAAAATAATGTTTTTTTGTTTTAATTTTAAATTAAAAAGTTAATACTTGTTCAAAACAATCACTTTAGCAAAGTTTGTACTAGGCTATTTTCTGCTCATTTTGATAAATACTGTTCAATAAATATACTGTCATTAAAATGTTAGTATAAAAATGTGTTTTAAAATACAGAAACAAAATAAAAAAGTAAAGATTCTGAAAGCATTGAAGGAGAGCCCATAATAATTTAATATAGATTTACAGTAGTAACAACTAATTATATTTTATTATATGATATGATTAATACATATTTACATATTCTTCTCGTTATTGAAAAACTGTTGCTTTAATTATTTTTAAACCAAACTGGGAATCATTAAGAAGACCTTTGTCTCAAAATATATTCAATAATTTTAGCAATTCTCATTTGCTACTTAAAGGAACACTCCACTATTTTTGAAAATAAGCTCATTTTCCGACTCCCCTCGAGTTAAACAGTTGAGTTTTACCGTTTTCAAATCCATTCAGCCGATCTCCGGGTCTGGCGGTAGCACTTTTAGCTTAGCTTAGCATTGATCATTGAATCTGATTAGACTGTTAGCATGTCGCTCAAAAATGACCAAAGAGTTTCTATATTTTTCGTATTTAAAACTTGACTCTTCTGTAGTGTATATGTGGCATCTAACTAATACCATTACTGTTAATATTAAAATTAGTTCTGCAACCCCCTTTTTATTTATTATACAATTAACAAAAGCAAAAAAGGCCTCTAACACTAGCTTGCTCTATTCT
>NW_015508862.1:7076-9007 GCF_001515645.1 Sinocyclocheilus grahami | reverse complement strand
CGGAACCCCCCCCCCCCTTAATTGGAAAGAGATTCAACAGTACCATAATACGGCTTCAAGTTTTGAACATGAAAAGTATCTACATGATCTGGTTCACCTCCAAAAGATAATGAATAATTCACCTGGCCAAGACATTGGATCACTTTAGCAGGACCTTTCCACTTCGGAGCAAGCTTGGCCATAAAACCATCACTGGCTCGTGACAGGGGATGCGTACGAACCCAAACCAAGTCTCCGACCTGGAAGAGAGCTAGTCGTCTTCGTAAGTTGTAGTAATAACATTGTTTTCTTGGGCTCATTCCACATTCCTCTGCACAGTCTTGATCAACTCCTTGTACCTCTCCAGAATGGGGTAGGCTGGGCTGTCTGGGTCAGGTGTTCTAAGAATGGCTCTTTCTAAAGAACCTTTCAACTTTCGGCCCAGCATGACTTTGGCTGGAGTAAATCCGGTACTCTCTTGCCATGCCGAATTAATGGCAAAACGAAACTCTGCCAGCCATTTATCCCAATGTCGGTGATGATCTTGAACATAGGATGCGATCATGGTTTTGAAAGTACGGTTGATCCGCTCTGTGAGGTTTGTCTGAGGATGTGCTGTTGTGGCCAGTTTTTGAATAACACTCCATTGCTTGCAGACTAGACAGATTAGTTGCGCAAAGGGTCTAATTGGTTATTGGGTTTAAGTTCTGCAGGAAATGCAAAAAGGCCCAAAACAGTCTTTTCTGTATTTGTAGAAGTCCTTGAAGTAGGGGGCCAGGAACGCTTTGGGTATAATCCTTGAGCATTTGCAATAATGCACTCAAAAGAACTCCCCAGTTGACAGGGGAGGATGCGATCATGGTTTTGAAAGTACGGTTGATCCGCTCTGTGAGGTTTGTCTGAGGATGTGCTGTTGTGGCCAGTTTTTGAATAACACTCCATTGCTTGCAGACTAGACAGATTATTTGCGAGGTGAATCGAGTTCCTCGGTCGGATACCAGATACATTGGGGTACCCCATCTGGTGAAGATTTCGTCCACCAGGATGCGTGCGATCTGGGGTGCTTTTGCGACCCGCAAAAGGAAACAACTCCACCCACTTGGAGCCGTAGTCCACTATTACTAAAAGGTGCTCATTCTGTTTTGAACTTTTGGGGAATGGTCCCATGAGGTCAACTCCCAAAATGTTCCCAGGTTCCACAACTGGTGTAGACTGCATGTGGCCTGCTAGTTTTGAAATGGATGGTTTGTATTGCTGACATACCTGGCACTCCTTACAATGTTTCCATACATCTGACCATAGAGTAGGCCAGTAGCAAATGTCTACAAGCCTTAACAGAGTTTTGAGCCTGCCAAGATGTCCACTTAGTGGGTTGTTGTGTGCACGTAGTTGAGAAAACTTTGTCTTAAACCGGTAGGAATGACTAATTGAAGTTTGGGCCCTTTCTGTCCTTGCGGCATGCTGCGGAACAGAAATCCATTTTCCAACACGTAATGAATGCGAGTGAGATCTGGGTCAATGGATGCTTTGGCCTTTATGATGAGTTCTTGTACTTCTGCGTCTTCCTGTTGGGCTTTTGCGAAATCGGACCATTCAATGGGAAATTAAGAGAAAAAGGTTGAAGCATCCTGGGACTTTACCGGTGACAGCATAGTCAGTGGAGAGGTATCCGGGAAACTGCGTGACAGTGTATCAGGTACGATGTTGCACTGACCTTTACGATACTTGACGGTGAAATCAAACTCTTGCAAGCGAATGGACCAACGGATCAGACGTGAAGAGGGTTTTGGGTGATTGAATACCCAAGTTAAAGCAGCATGATCAGTTATCACTTCGAAAGGTCTTCCTTCCAATAAGGCCTCCATTTTTCAATAGCCCATATCACTGCGCAGCACTCCTTCTCCGAAACGGAGTACGATTTCTCAGCTCCTTGCAGTAGACGTGAGGCATAG
>NW_015508862.1:3867-5161 GCF_001515645.1 Sinocyclocheilus grahami | reverse complement strand
AGTACGGTTGATCCGCTCTGTGAGGTTTGTCTGAGGATGTGCTGTTGTGGCCAGTTTTTGAATAACACTCCATTGCTTGCAGACTAGACAGATTAGTTGCGAGGTGAATCGAGTTCCTCGGTCGGATACCAGATACATTGGGGTACCCCATCTGGTGAAGATTTCGTCCACCAGGATGCGTGCGATCTGGGGTGCTTTTGCGACCCGCAAAAGGAAACAACTCCACCCACTTGGAGCACTATTACTAAATTACTAAAAGGTGCTCATTCTGTTTTGAACTTTTGGGGAATGGTCCCATGAGGTCAACTCCCAAAATGTTCCACTACTGCACTACTGGTGTAGACTGCATGTGGCCTGCTAGTTTTGAAATGGATGGTTTGTATTGCTGACATACCTGGCACTCCTCACAATGTTTCCATACATCTGACCATAGAGTAGGCCAGTAGCAAATGTCTACAAGTCTTAACAGAGTTTTGAGCCTGCCAAGATGTCCACTTAGTGGGTTGTTGTGTGCACGTAGTTGAGAAAACTTTGTCTTAAACCGGTAGGAATGACTAATTGAAGTTTGGGCCCTTTCTGTCCTTGCGGCATGCTGCGGAACAGAAATCCATTTTCCAACACGTAATGAATGCGAGTGAGATCTGGGTCAATGGATGCTTTGGCCTTTATGATGAGTTCTTGTACTTCTGCGTCTTCCTGTTGGGCTTTTGCGATATCGGACCATTCAATGGGAAATTAAGAGAAAAAGGTTGAAGCATCCTGGGACTTTACCGGTGACAGCATAGTCAGTGGAGAGGTATCCGGGAAACTGCGTGACAGTGTATCAGGTACGATGTTGCACTGACCTTTACGATACTTGACGGTGAAATCAAACTCTTGCAAGCGAATGGACCAACGGATCAGACGTGAAGAGGGTTTTGGGTGATTGAATACCCAAGTTAAAGCAGCATGATCAGTTATCACTTCGAAAGGTCTTCCTTCCAAGTAAGGCCTCCATTTTTCAATAGCCCATATCACTGTGCAGCACTCCTTCTCCGAAACGGAGTACGATTTCTCAGCTCCTTGCAGTAGACGTGAGGCATAGGCAACGACATGTTCGACACAGTCTATATCTTGAGTCAAGATCGCTCCCAAACCAACATCACTGGCATCAGTCTGGACTCTGAAAGATATTGACAAATCCGGAGCAATTAAAACTGGGGCGCTGGTTAGTTCATGTTTGATCAACTCAAAAGAACTCTGACACTCCTCTGTCCAAGTCCATGTAGCTCCCTTCCTTTTCAAGGCATGCAAC
>NW_015508862.1:0-3472 GCF_001515645.1 Sinocyclocheilus grahami | reverse complement strand
GAATAAAAGCCTAAATGAAATCTGTTCACCATGTAAAGTGATCAAGTCTCTTCAGAAAATTTGACTAAACCACTGAATGTCCGTTTGAGGGACAGAAATCTCTCAGAATTCATTAAAAATATCTTCATTTGTGTTCAGAAGATGAATGATTTTTTCAGGTTTGGAACGACATGAGAGTGAGGAAATGATGACACGATGTTCATTTTTGGGGGAACTATCCCTTTAACATCACACGTCACCCTTTGAATGGAAACATTTAGACAGAAGAAACATGTTAGGCCATCTGTTTTTACAAATTGAAGCATATCTTACATAAAACTAATGACTGGTTTGTTATTTAGTGCTTCCTCCCAGGAATTCGTGAAACAATGGAACAATATAACAACAGCACCAATGACTCAGATTATGATTTATTAGCGAAGGGGAATAAACATCTAAGGAAAAATTATGCATACTTTGTATTTGTCAGTATCCTTTCAGTCATTGAGATCCCAGTCATGATCGTAACTCTGATCGCCTTGTGTTTTCTCATCAAATCCCGGCCTGCTGCTTCAGTTTTTGTTAGTCATTTGATACTTTCAGATCTCATACAGGTCATTTATATGTTAATAACAACATCAATCTCATGGTCAGATCAGCTGTTCAGTGTATATCTATATTCTCTGATTGTGAGTGTGTATTTTATGGCATGTGTTGCGATTGAACGATATCTTCTGATTTCTCATCCTATCTGGTACAAATCTCATAATTCACTCAAACTCTCCTGTTTTATTTCTGTGATCGTCTGGTTTGTGCCTCTGATCTTTGCAGAAATAGAGCCCCCTCTTATTTATTTTGACAGTCTACCCCTGTGTATAGCATTTTTCATTCCCTACCCCATAATCATTCTCTGTTTTGCTGGCACGTGGCGAGGTCTTTCTCGCTCAATATCACTGACTGCTCTCAAGCGCAAATTAATTTTTGGCAGTTTGTCCCTGGTGCTGTTGACTTACACATTTATCATTCTCCCTATTGGGATTATGATATTTATTTATTATATTTCCGATTACCGTTTTGTTAGGATATTTCGCCGCTATGCACAATTGCTCCTGTTTGTGAGTCCACTTGCTGACTGTATGCTGTACCTGTTGATGAGGCCTGATGTTGGTGATTTAATGAAGTCTGTTCGCTGCTGTTGTTGACGTCAGAGGTCGAAACACAATCAAGACGAACACTCTGTGGTGAATCCACAAAACCGCTGCACTGCTTTAGTGTGCTGTATTTCAGCTCAAACGCCTGCATCTCATTCACTGAACACCTGCAGCTCAGTTTAACCCGCTGCTAAATGAGCTGAAGAGCACTGCACTACGTATATTTAAATGAAGTCAAGGTCAACATTTTCTTTGCAAACACACTTAATTTCTAGGAAATTTATGGAAGGAGGGTTATGACTGGTTTTAATCTAGGGGAGCTAATCTTTGCATTTTTAAAGAGCTGTTCAGATTGCAGTCATGGATCAGTGCTGTACCCTTGCTCATTAAATCAGTGCACACGTGCAAATAACCCTATAAAAAGACCTGATTTTAAGTGCATGATTAAGTATATAAGAGGTGCACTAAGTGAGCTTTATAAAAGTATAAAATATCAAGCAGCACAAAATTGCATGGCTATCTAAAGAGTTTGATAAGCTGGTAAATCATAGCTGGAATATTGTTGTGTGTTTTTGTAGAAGTGTGTTGTATTGTTTCTTCTTCATCCTTTATTCGCTCTTCTTTGTATATTAAAGAGCTCACTGTTCTCCAGTATCTGTTTCTGCCTCTACTTTTTTGACAAATAACTGTTGATGGTGAACTGTATGTGAAGTAGGATTTTTAAATTATAACGCACATGATAAAACAACAATTTATATATTCAAACAGTTACAAATATGACAAACACAAATAACCACAGTTAAAAAATATACAAGACATCTTCTCTCAGACACTTGAAGGGATAGTTCACCCAAAAATGCCCTTATTACGATCCAAACCCATAAGACCGTGATACCTTCATTCGTCTTCAGAACACAAATTAAGATACTTTTGATGAATTCCGAGAGCTCTCTGACCCTCCATAGACAGCAAGGATACTACCACGATCAAGGCACAGAAACGTAGTAAGGACGTCATTTAAATAATCCATGTGACATCAGAGCTTCAACCGTAATGTTACGAAGCTACGCGAGTACTTTTTGTGTGCGAAGAAAACAAAAATAACGACTTTATTCATGGAGAGTAGTAGGGCTGTCAAAATGTTTTTTCCGGATTTCGAATGTTCGTTGAATTTAAAATAAAAATCCACAACGTTTCTGCATTGAATTTTAGGTGTGCGTTAAGGAGGCAGCCTTATCAGTGGCGCACGAGATGCAATGACAATAAAAGTGTCATTGCTTTTTAATGTTTTTGTTAACCTATCCAGTTGAAGCCACTAGATGCGGCGCTGCTGCGTTGTTCATTACAAATATTGCGAGAAAAGAGAACATCACTGCGGAGAAGATCTTGTTTACGTCAAAACTGAAACCAAGCCGTTCACATGGATGTCTATTACCGTTGCACTCGCATCTCGCACAAAGGAACCATATGTTTTGAAAGCCATGAAAAATTCATGCAAATTCAACTTTGAAAAAACATACCTCAAGACTTTATGGCGTGTGTTTTCCCCATCGCACTGTATCTCGTGTTTTTAAATGAAAAATGTACCGAATGTGATTTCGGTCCTTTGTATTAAAATATACATACATACATGATGCTGTTTTGTTTATAGGTGTTTAAGCAACTTAATTATAATTGGTTTATAAACATTATTTTAAACATTATGCACTTTGAATAAACGTGCATTAGTGATATTTTGCTCGATGCACCCTCGTGTGGCCTCAGGAGAGAAGCCAAAAACTTTTCTTCACCCTAACTGAAATTATGCATGAATATAATTCGAATTTTGATCATATTTAAGTAAAAAATTCGAATTTAGTTTTTCAGCTATTTTGACAGCCCTAGAGAGTAGGTGTCGCAGCACTCACAACACACCAGAGGAAGAAGAAAAAACGGGACAAAGACAGGTAATGTGATGTAATGAATGATGATCATAAGTAAACTAGATGAGGTAAAAGTTTGTGAGCAAACTTTATGTTGGCCTAGTCTAGAAAGCGTAGTCTAAAAAAATTTGAAAACAGGGTAGTAACAATGTCTGGAGTTCCAGAGATCTGAGATTTTTCTTGTCACATGATAACACGTTTCAATAATATTTTTGCGTTATAGTTGTGTAGTATTTGTTTTTAGTTTTTTTGCTAATTTAACAATGTTTGTATATAACTGGGCTTATTAAAATAGTTAAAATAGCAACATTTTATGTCAAAATCACTTTAAAGATGTAGGCTACGTTTCTCAGTTTAATTCGTGGTGATAAAGTTAGTGTTACGGAAGAGGTCTGACACAACAGGTTAGTTTTATACAAA
>NW_015508861.1:17876-18404 GCF_001515645.1 Sinocyclocheilus grahami | reverse complement strand
AAGGAAAACTTGAAATCGCATCATATGACCCCTTTAAAAACAAAAGTTGTATCTGTTAATACTGGACCTGAGCTGACATAAACTAACAATAAACAGTATTTTTATTAAGATTAATAAATATGGTAACAAATGAATTGCTCTTTGTTAATTTTAACATTATCTAAAGGGAGCTTATTGTAAAGAGGTGTAATGTAAACACTACTAAAGCAAAAATGACAGAAAACAAAAATCAAAGCTAATTCATAATATTAATAAGTACTATAATAGTATATAAATAATGCTCAAATAACCCTAGTACTCAAATAATTTTTTTAAGTGGTTACACTAGGGAAAATATTTGGAAAATAAAAAGTAAGAAAAAAACAAATACTGTTTAATGAAATTAAACAGTGGGCTGAAGTGCCCTCTGGTGGTGTCAAAAATAGAAGAAAGAAAGAAAGATGCTGCCGAAAATTGTCATTATGTTATTGTAATAGGTACCTGATGGAGGTGCTGATGGCTGAACACATTCATTATTAGTCCTAGAGC
>NW_015508861.1:5652-11784 GCF_001515645.1 Sinocyclocheilus grahami | reverse complement strand
GTCACATTTGATCAATTTAATGCATCCTTGCTGAATAAAAGTATTTATTTCTGCCAATAAATAAATAAATAACCTTACTGACCCCAAACTGAACGCTAGTGTATGTTGTAATATTTGACAACCACACAAATTCTGCCCATAATGACCCATAATTTACCTTTTCAGATTGTTTGGGGGTGACAGTGGATGTACTGTTGAGCTTCTCAGCAGCCAGTTCAGCTTCATCAGCCTCTTTACACCTCTGTTCATATGTCCTTTTAGACTGGGAAAAGCAGGAAGATACAGGGTTATTAAACCACTGCTCACCTAGACTTGAATGATGGCCAAATTAACCACAAATGACTAAACATATTTAATCTAATTTTAATTAATAAGCAGGAAATTTCCCCTTATCTTTAAACTTGATTCTAACCTCAGTCTACACTCTCTTATCTCATGAAAAAGTCTTATCTCACAGAAAAAGTGTGATTAGACTTTCGTAATCTACCTGAAAAGTGTTACTTTTTGACCCAACTGGTTTCACTCACATATTCAATCAGTCTGCTCCAAATCAATGCATTAATAAATGCCTTAATGTAAATATACATCCATCCACTACAAAGCAACAGAAGTACAAGACATACAACAAGCTGATGGAAAACGAAACTTTACTACAGTATATGTAATTCATTTAGCTGGTCTCCTTCTACTGCTAACTAGAAGATTGTAGCATTCAGTTGACTTAAGCATACAAAATTATTTATACATACATTTTGCTGGGGTTTAATTTTTTTTCAAAAAAAATTTTCAGCTGAATAACTAAGCTTTCCATTGATGAATGGTTTGTTAGGATAGGACAATATTTGGCCGAGATACAACTATCTGAAAATCTGGAATCTAAAGGTGCAAAAAAATCAAAATGTTGAGAAAATCGCCTTTAAAGTTGTCCAAATGAAGTTCTTAGCAATGCATATTGCTTATCAAAAATTAACCCAGCAGGCACACAACGTCATAAGACGTTGATATTTGGTTAAATTTCGGTTGCGACGTCGGGTGACCAAAATTCAATGTAAATTCAACGTCAAATTGACGTCAACACGATTTTCATTTTCAACCAAAATGCAACGTCTGTCTGACGTCATGTCCAACGCCAACCTGACGTTACATAGACGTCCAGTGCCTGCTGGGAAGTTTTGATATATATACAGTACGAAATTCACAAAAGATCTTCATGGAATATGATCTTTACTTAAAGGGTTAGTTCACCCAAAAATGAAAACTCTGTCATTAATTACTCACCCTCATGTCGTTCCACACCCCTAAGACCTTTGTTCGTCTTCAGAACACAAATTAAGATATTTTTGATCAAATCCGATGGCTCAGAGGCCTTCATTGACAGCAACGCCACCCAAACTTTCAAGAGCCATAAAGGTACTAAAGACGTCGTTAAAACAGTCGACGTGACTACAGTGGTTCTACAATAATTTTATGAAGCGACGAGAATACTTTTTGTGCGCAAAAACAAAAAAATAATAACTTTATTCAGCAATCTCTTCTCTTCCCTGTCATTATCCTTACGTGGTTAACGCAGTAAGCACAGTGAAGGCTTCTGTGTTCTACGTCCGAACGCCGGCTCATTATTGGCCAAAGCTGCACATGTGAGCTGCGTGACACATGCGTGTGATGCTGATACAGGAGCCGTCCAATAATGAGCCGGCGTTCTGACGTAGAACCTGGAAGCGCTGGACGTAAACAACGTATGAGAATGACACAGAAGAGAAGAGGTTGTTGAATAAAGTCGTTATTTTTGTTTTGTTTTTGTGCACAAAAAGTATTCTCGTCGCTTCATAAAATGATTGTAGAACCACTGTAGTCACGTCGACTGTTTTAACGACGTCTTTAGTACCTTTATGGATCTTGAAAGTTTGGGTGGCATTGCTGTCAAGGGAGGCCTCTCTGAGCCATCGGATTTGATCAAAAATATCTTAATTTGTGTTCTGAAGATGAACGAAGGTCTTAGGGGTGTGGAACGACATGAGGGTGAATGAATTGTGCATGAATGAATGACAGAATTTTCATTTTTGGGTGAACTAACCTTTTAATATCCTAATGATTTTTGGCATAAAAGAAAAATCGATAATTTTGACCCATACAATGTATTTTTATCAATGTACTACAAATATACCTGTGCTACTTATGGCTGGTTTTGTGCTCCAGGGTCACATATAAAAAATGAACTTCATTTGAGTTTTTATTACTGTACATTTACAATATACTTTCTAATATAAATTTCACTACAGTGACAGTCCCATTGACCTACAGTAGTGTGCTTATAAACAATGGTGGTAGATTATGAAGCATATCTTCTGAGGTTTGGACTAACTTCCTGTCCTTTAGAAATCATAACCCTCATCTTACCTCAAGTCACACAAATAACTTTACAGTTCCTGATCTGAATAGATCAGATTCCCATTCACTCTTTTGTTTATCAAAACAGAATGCTATACGATAATGTGTGCCTTTGCTTTCTGAATTTGTTTGAATGTACCAAGAAAAACAGAAACACGAGTTTTCTTGACAATACAATACAATACGTCTGTTGTCAGGAAATTGTGAATATATGAGGAAGAGAGAAAACCTAACATTGAGAAAACAGGCTGTGTCAGTGGGAGCCAACAAAAGTGTGCGGGCGAGAAGGAAATATACTTCTAGTAGAGAAGTGAGACTTCCTGAGATGACAGTTACAACATTTTAAAAGTCCCATCCCCCCCTCTGCCCTGCACACTTGCTGCACAGAGGTTAGCGTATGCACTGATGATTTAAATCACTCTCTTTTCACCCTTCCTCTTCCTGATATTCTGCTTTCAGTCTCTATTAGGCAAATACAGGATGAACTGAGTAGCCTACAAAACTGAAGTGACTAATATGTTAAAGTAAATTAGACTTACCTCCATGGTTTTCTTATATAATGACACTTTGGTCTTCTGAACCTTTTCCATAACCCCTTCAAACTGTAAAAAGTAAACATTTGATAGGTAAGTGCTTGATAGGTAACAGGTGTTAAGAAGCATCTTGGTTTGAACACAAGTACAGTCCTCAGTTTTTGTTCACCCAATTTTAAACATAAAATAAACATGTGAGCAAGTGGTTTGCGGTTCTGCAAATGTAAATTAATTAAAGCATCACATGGCGTTTAACCTTTTTTCGCTGCTCCTTTTGTCGTTCTCTGAACTGCTCCATTCGTTTCGCCTCTTCTCGTAACATCCCAGAGAGCTGAATGTGCAAATTTCCGATGTCCTCCATTTCTAGGTGAGAAAACAGCATATTCATTAGTGATCTTGTAAGTTTGGGTTTAGTTAGTAGATGTAGCTGATACTGTTTATTCCTTACTTTCTTTAATATATTTCTCAGTGGCACTTAGCAAATATATATTTGAAGTGTTACTTACGGGCTTTTAGCTGGTCAAATGATGCCTTCAAAGTACTACAATACCAAAGCAATAAAAACAAAGATAAAAAAGACTCATGCTCATAAACCTTTAATTATTTGTATGCAAAATGTTAAATCCAGAAGCCAATTTATACTGCAATAAATATATATATAAAAAAAAAATACATACAATATTTTCTTACCCAATTTCACTTTGCCCTCCTGTCTTGCGTGCAATAGTAATCAATTCCTTGCCGTACCGTTCCTCTGCCATCGCTCTACGAGTAGAAAACTGCATTGTTATCCAATCCAATACAGCTCAATACTTAACCAATGCTACACAGTGCGTCTTGTAGAAATAAATATAAATATGCAATTTTCAGTTGTTACCTCATTCTTAAGAGCTCCTCCATATCTTTGCAAGCTCGTCGCCCATCACATAGCCTCTGGATAAGAGTCTCATATCCGGTGTTACTTGTGAATTCTGGGCCCTGGACCCATGAGGATTAGATTATATTTCTCCAGTAACATGATTGTTTATTATAACATGATTAGGTTGAAAAAGAAAAAAGAGATTCCATTTCGATATATCTCTGTGCATTTCAGTTTTAATCCTGAATTAGGCCTTATTTGAAGCAGTTGGTATCTATGCAAAAAATAATATGTGGTACCAGACTGTCTGAGGTGGTTAAACAGTTTAATCATTTACTGTGCTTATTGACATGGGATGCTATATTAATAATATTAACATATCTTACATTTGCAACAGAAAGAAAACAATAGTACTATTTTTACATAACTGTAGAATATATTTTACATGCACCTTCAACACTGAACAGCACTAGCATGGTTTGACAGGCAAATCAACCCAGAAGCTGCTTTGTAGATAGATGCTCTGACAATACAAGATCAAAGCTAAAAAGAGGATAGAGTGGGCACACAGTTAAACGCTCAACAGGAAGCCCACAGATCATCTCCATGACACAATATGAGGATGTCTAAATATAAACCCTCAAATGTAGAGAAGTATTTTTTGTTAAAAAAGGCAAAAATCCTATTCCTAAAAATCTTAAAAAACAAAAAATCATTCTTAGTTTGAAATACCCTCAATGTCTTATTTAAAGAAACAGTAATTCCTGATACAAATGAACGAGAATGGCAGTGCACAAAAAATTCTGAGATTTAATAAGTGGACCAAGGGTATTGTGATGCTAGTGTATTATTGGAAGTTAAAGACATATTACCATATGCAGTATTGTTAACCTCAGTCATGTCAGCCCTAACAGACAACAACATTCAATCTAATCTGTCAAAATAGCTCAACTCATGTACTTACCCAAAAAGAATCTTTGAATTGTAACGGTGTCATTTCACAGGCTGCTTTTAGGAATGTCGCAAGCACACAGAAGGAAACAAAACCGAAATTAAGAAAAATGAAAGAACTGACAATACCATACGCAGGGAAACCACTGTTCACAGTACACCCGTAGTGCTCAGGTTTGACTGAGATGAGGAAGCTCTCTCCTATATGTCATTGACCACAGAGAGCATGGCCGACAGATAATACGCATACATTCAGCAGCCATTTGAATACTAGATAGGATGGAACATCTCAAACAGTGGGCTTTTGGAAAATATTAAGAGTCAGTCTTTAGGTGTCAAAGAGATTTGGAGCAAACAAAGCCATCGAAATCTAAGCAGAGTTGAGTTGTTTCTTCATAACTGCAGAAATAGCGAGGTGGTAGCAGTTAAATTGATTTGAATATCTTTTGACTTCAAGTGACAGCACAGCAACTGTGTGTGATAGCTACGGATTTTATATAGAAAGGGCCAAAAGAAAAGTGCATCTAATACAGCTTAGTTCAAATGAAAGACAATTTCTCAATAGTTAATCTATTTCACTAGACAACACCACCCTGCATCATTTTAGCTGAATGAAATCCAATCCTACGCGTTTCTTACTAATTTTGTGATGCCGATTTCAAAAATAGTGCTCGTTTTGCTCTAGCATGTCCCACTTTCTCATAAAATGTGCTTTTCATAGCATTTCTGCTTTTGACAACCATTTGTAAGGCGAAGAAGTCTTGTATTATCCTTTAATCACAAGATAAACTGACATGAATACATGATTCCTATCCTACACTGAGCCAGGTTATAACTATTTGTTCAATTCTCAGCCGATTTTCACTTGTATGAATGATTCTGGAAACATTATTTTATGCCTAATCCTGATTTCAAGGTTAAAATTGTGGCCTGTGAAAGAAGCAAATGCAAACATGACCAATTCTACTGCACATTTTTGGGTGTTTTACTACTGTACATCCAAAGACGTGATGTAAAATTACAGATTTTATGAAAAAGAAAGCTTGTTTATAAACTTGCACAAATATATTTTTTTGCAGATTGTTAGTTAAATGGTTCATTTTGAATACTCTTTTGTCATTACAAGCAAACCTCTTGTTGATATGTGCATTAAAACTAATGTTATGTTGTGGGAAAAAAAAACTGTATATGGTAACTCGGCATCATTATGAGTTCATATCATTTTTGCAAATCAAGATGCAGGGCTGTGTAATAGTAGTGTGCCAGTTACATGTTATCTAATAAAAATTAACTTGTAAAAACTCAAGTAGTCTTTCTTTGTGGCACCATAATAGCCATTTATAAAAGGTTCTAACAATTACAATTCATCATGTGGCACATGAAGCTGTCTGCCGTAATCAG
>NW_015508861.1:4879-5422 GCF_001515645.1 Sinocyclocheilus grahami | reverse complement strand
ATTACAATTCATCATGTGGCACATGAAGCTGTCTGCCGTAATCAGTGACTTCACTGTTCATGAAAGTGTCTTGGTTTTTTAAAATCTCTGCTTCCGAGAGTCTTCCATCACCATCTTGGTCCATTTCTTTGATCAGATGAATGGCCTGTTCAACATTCAAGGGGGAAAAAAAAGTATTTAGAACATCTGGTTAAAGATAAACAAAACATTAGCGGACAAATGGCACATTGACTGACTTCTTCTCGTGCCGAGCCATAGCTGTTGGGAGCGACCCAGCGGAGCTGTTCATCCCTGTTGAGTTTTCCATCCTTATCCTGGTCATAGAGATCTTCAAAGCGCACCGTTTCCTCAACCTCCCACTGCGAGGGCTCTTCCTGCTCTAAACACAGACAAGCAAACTTGCCAACTTACATGTTTCTGATAATAATTTACCACACTCCTGGCTAGATGTTAACACCTCACATAAATCGGTATAGCAAAATAACCTAATGGTAAAGTATGTGATTGATGTAAGAATGCACAATATATCTGTAAAAAAAAAAA
>NW_015508861.1:0-869 GCF_001515645.1 Sinocyclocheilus grahami | reverse complement strand
AGTATTTGTTTTCATTCAGTTTAAATGTTATTGCCCTTATATGTTATTTGTTCTAAAAATTGCAATAAAAAAATTTAAAAAAAAGAATCCGACAAGCAAGAGTAAGTGTTTTCTGGCCTCCAGAGGTCGCTGTTTCTCTGTAATCTTTACACTCTGATCTCTAGCAGGAACTGACGTTTGTGTCTACGACTACAAGAGCAAAATTTCCAGCTGGAGGAAAATGTCCAGCGTCAAAGATCGGAGAGTCTGAAGGTGGGAATTGTTATTTATTCACACAAATTCATTTAAGTTTACCCGTCAGCTCTATTTGTCCGCCTACCGGCAGTATAGTATGTTGTCTGAGTATTTGCGCTGTTTGTTTGTTTTTCTTCTGCTTGTGTTTTCACTTTTGTTGGCGCGTGAAGTGCGCAGAAATGCCGAAACATTTGCACAAACATTGTGTAAAAGTTTCGGAAACAACTTTCTACGAGGGCTCTTGTGTTGTAGTGTTAAGGCGTAGGATTATGAGATGTTTTACAGTGTCGTGGCAGAATATTTACTGTGCTGACAGCAATATTTGATTAGAAATATTAAATTGCATTTAGTCTAGAGACTGGTGTCATGGTAACGTGGCTTCTTTGATTATCTGTTTTGTTGCATACTTTGCATCCTTTATAAACTTTGGTTTCATTTTTGAAATGTCTTTCAAACAGGTAAGTCGGGGTTGCAATTCTATTTTGATGATTTCAATTGAGCAATATTTCATATAGCATACACTCAATAAATTCCTGTTGAGTTCGGAACAGGTAAATGAAGGTCAGTGTTGAAGCTCAAGTCTCTGCTGCACCTTCACTAAAAGGATAAAGCCTGTAACACTAATTTATCCAATA
>NW_015508860.1:17563-18409 GCF_001515645.1 Sinocyclocheilus grahami | reverse complement strand
TGCAAGCTGCTGGAACTAGAGGATGGTAATAATTGTAATGTCTGTTTTTGTTGGGAACCTGGACTTTTAGGAAGTGCAGTAAAACCAGTGTTAATAACACATGGGTGAAAGTGTGGGCTGTGAATACAGTGAGGGAGCTCCTTGAGATTAGTCCCAGGGTTGGGAAAAGAAAGCCAGGCCGGGGACCCACTGAAGACAAGTCTGCTCAAGCCCGGCTCTGTGTTCAGTTTCCTCCTGTCCTCTTGGGGTCTGAGTTTTACCCCAAACTAATGATTAGATCTCGTGTTCTCCCACGCCCTCCTCATTCATGGTCTGCATTGCTTTACCCTGTGAGAGTGGCAGCCTGTCTAAAAGCATATCACTAAGGGATTTTTCAGTGTGTCTGCCTCAATATTTCTATCAAAACAGCATCTTTCTGAAGGGCTAGTACCAGAGCACCTTCAGCTGTGAGTTTTCTCCCAGTCACGCTGCTCTGAACACATGTGGCTGCTTCTGATGAGAGACGACCGCAGATGCACTCTTTCACCGGAGGAAGAGTTATTATAGATTATGGACTGGTATTTGAGTTATGAACGTCTTAATGCTGGATGAGTTTGAGCTTTGGTCTTCTCCAGATGTTCACTGATGGACTGGAGAGCTGTGGGTTATCGTGATGTTTTTATTACTACAGACTCATTGACCCTTTCCTGAAATGTTCATTTACATGATCATGTGAAAGAATAATATACCTCCTGTTCCTGTAAAACTGAATGATAAAGTCTTATTTTATTAGATCAAGTTGTTCTCAGACTGAAGGCCGGATGAAGGGTGTGTGTGTGTGTGTGTGTGTGTGTGTGTGTGTGTGTG
>NW_015508860.1:8709-9380 GCF_001515645.1 Sinocyclocheilus grahami | reverse complement strand
CCCACTTA
Organism: Sinocyclocheilus grahami; assembly: GCF_001515645.1. Lineage (NCBI taxonomy): Eukaryota > Metazoa > Chordata > Actinopteri > Cypriniformes > Cyprinidae > Sinocyclocheilus > Sinocyclocheilus grahami. Next base: position 9,372 of record NW_015508860.1, on the reverse strand, counting down.
ATTACTTCAACGTTTTGACTGGTAGTGCACGAACACAAATGAATGCAACTCTAAAGAACAGTAATAAATAATCACAACATTTTCAGAAATCTTATCTGGCATGATTAAAATGCAAAAATGTATTCAAATGTTTGAAAACAAATATTAAGTCCGAATAAGTGTTGTCTGATAAACACCCAAATTGATGCAAAAATCTGGAAGGCTGTTTGAAGACATGTAAATGCTCCTCAGTGAGCAGAAACGGAAAGCAGCGCAGTGTGTTTTGTTAGCAGGTGTAATCTGAGTCTTTCTCCTAGCGTCATTTACTGTCAGAGAGTGACTTTGCGCTTTCATTCAGCCGAACTCTCGTTCTGTGATGTTTAGGTGTTTACATCAGTGTGCGCCTCTTTTACACAGCACTCATGCAGTGTTGGTCAATCAAAAAAATCATAAGATTTAAGATTTATTTATTAAGATCACGAGATCATAGGATTTATTTATTAGTGTTTTAAAGTTCCAGTTTCCAGTCAGTTTTGTGCGTGTTCATTACCACAGTGCATCATTACCAAAAACCAGCACGTCTTCTGTTTTGTGAAGGCTGAGAGGTTGGTGTGTGTTTGTAACTGTGTGTGGCGTGTCTGCAGGTGCCGCGGATCATCCTGTGGCTGATGGTGGAGCTGGCCA
>NW_015508860.1:2272-2992 GCF_001515645.1 Sinocyclocheilus grahami | reverse complement strand
AATCATATCAACTTGTGGAAAATGGGCATCCGATGACCCCTATAATTGTGTAAGTTTAATGATTTAATCAATTAATCGATTAATTAGACATGCTTTTTGATTAATAAAAATGTAATTTAACCATTCAAACAGAGTCTAGAAAAATTAGAACGGGGAAAAAACGAAATCCAAAAAAATGAAAGCGTAAAAAACAGAATTTGGAAAAAATAAAACGGATTTCATAGGTCCCGAAGCGCCACCTGTTGGTCAAAGTGTCATATTTAATGATTCAAATGTTAGATGTTATATTGAGTGAAATATTCATGTCATTTGTATGATCTTTGTGTGCTTGTGTTTGAAGGGTGTGGTTCTGGGCTGTTTCTTCGGCCCGGCTGCGCTGTATATTTGGGCCATCGGGATCCTCGCCGCTGGGCAGAGTTCAACCATGACCGGAACCTACTCGGGTCAGTTTGTGATGGAGGTATGTGGGTCTCCAGCCCGTTCGGTTCAGTGAGTGGCGTGATGTTTGGGCATGTGTGAAGTCTGTCTGGCTCCTGCAGGGCTTCCTGAACCTGCGCTGGTCCCGCTTCGCTCGCGTGCTGCTGACGCGCTCCATCGCCATCTTCCCCACGCTCCTGGTGGCCGTCTTCCAGGACGTGCAGCATCTCACCGGCATGAACGACTTTCTGAACGTGCTGCAGAGCATGCAGGTACACACATGCTCCGGCAGCTCTCCAGGGG
>NW_015508860.1:0-1183 GCF_001515645.1 Sinocyclocheilus grahami | reverse complement strand
CCAAGTCAAGTGTATGTGTATCTGCGCTCTTCACAATACTTTCATTAGTGATTCTTTAGCCACTGTCTGCGGTGCTCTGGATACTTTACTTAAGGCCGAATGATTTCTGTGATGCAGACAGAATCATGGAATCCAGTCGGAGAAATGGAATTTACTGTATAACATTTTGTGCCAAATCAAAGGTAGGTCAGTAGTGGAGAAAAACTATTGACATATCGTCTACACACAGAAACCTAAAGGTCTTAAACCTAAACCCTCGCTCCCACTAAACGATTTGACTCGGGTCAGGCCTATCCAGTGGGAGCAGACTGGGAGTGGCATTGGACGGCAACATGCCCGGTGCATTATGGGTGTTTTTCCTGTAGTCTGGTGGCACTGATTTCACCGTTTCACCTTTCTACTGCATAGGCAGCCAAGCTTTATTATAAATATCTTCATGCCTTATAGTTATATTTAACAGATTAGAGCTGGTCGATAATATAATGTGCATTTTTTTTTGATGATGTAAACAATAATTTGGGATTTTGTATATATCACTTTATGTGAGTGTACTGGTACATAAGTAGGACACATATCCAATGTTAAATATATTTCTGGTTGATATTTCTGTTGCATTTTGTGTCAAAAAAGTCTGAAATGCTTGAATGTTTGTTTAACTGTCTGTATGGTGTAGGCTGCTTTAAGTAAAATCTAAATTAATAATGTTAAAATAACCCAAATAAATGCCCATGCGTTGCTCATGACGTGAGATGATGAAAAACCCGTATTCTGTTTGCATCAGACCGCATCGGAGAGGCTTCTCATGAGCTAACATTTAGTAACTGCTTTCTTACATGCTACTAAAACAATCTTCAGAATCCGTCTGTAGCTGATGGATAAGCGTCCAGTAGGTGGTGCTGCGGTGTGGATGTGTGAACGCTGTCGGTCTCTGCTGTATTCACCGATTCTGTTGAGCGCTCATGAGCTGTGATCAGCGGTGGATGACGGTTGGGTGTTGTGTTTGCAGAGTGTGGAAGATCGGCGGGGGTCTGCTCATCCTGGTGGTGTGTGCCATCAACATGTACTTTGTGGTGGTGTATGTGACGGCCCTCAACAGCACCGTCCTCTACGTCTTCTCTGCCCTCCTCTCCATCGCCTATCTCAGCTTCGTCTGCTACCTGGTGAGACATCTCTCTGTTTCAGA
>NW_015508859.1:11440-18044 GCF_001515645.1 Sinocyclocheilus grahami | reverse complement strand
ATGTGACACTTGGGAAGAATTTTAGGAAACCTGACACATTGCCCTGATTATATGACTTTCAGCATTGTGTCATTTTCTGTATGTGCCAAAAACAGCAGATGTTTTGAGTATTAGGCTCTTAAAAGAGGCTCATTTCTAACAATGGAGTTTCTTTGCTGACTGCCGTTACAACGCAATGGAAGGTAATTTTCTCACATAAAGTCATCGAGACAGATTACAATGAAATCAAGACACCAGAAATACTCTCTTTGATTTGATCACAATGATTCAAATTCAATGATTACCGCAAATGTAATGTAGCACAGAGCACTCAAAAAATGAAATGTCTATGGAATTTCATTGTGGCATCAAAAGCAGTCTGCTTTTTAAAGGAAAGGTGTGTTTATTTCTGCACCACAACCAATGTTTACATTTTTTGGAGGAAATCAACCAACAGATCACATATTTAAGTGTAACTGGGATTAAAATATGCCATTTGTTTGGCATGAATTTGAAGGGGGTAACAGCAAAGTACAAGAGAAAAATTGTGTTGTATCAATAAAACCAATAATAAGAGATTTTGGATCATGTGTCTGGAAGCACTTTTGCTTCAAGCTTTTTCATTTCTTTCTGGGTGCAATTAGGCATTTGCACCACAAAGTCTCTTGAGGTGTCACTCTGGATGTTGAGGAGATTAGTAGATTTTTAGAGATCATCCAGGTCTTTCAATGCAACAAATGGAGAAATTATGGTCAGAAAGCTGCAAGAGTGACACATTTGAGAAGGGATTGTGATTGTATCCTTTTTAGGAAATATGAACAATATCAGTGACACTATCCAACACCATCTCGCTGGTGCTGACAGCTTCTCTGAGATCTGTACATTTCTTCTGCCTTTTTCTTTTCTTTCTCATCCAGTTACCTTCTGCATCATGTGAATAATTTTTTTACATTAAGCACGTTTTATTGCACTTTTTCTTGTTATGAAACATGTATCAGGATATCTGGGCTAAAATTGTCCTTTAAGTATACTTGATTACATTTTTCTGCACCAAAAATACATATGAATTCTAAGACAAATATTAATAAATCAAAAGTGAGTATAGTATATTATAAAGCGCTGGGTAATTGCCTTCAAATAACTTTTATTATGTGGCCCATCGAGCCCTGAATAGAAATATAATGAAAGTAAGGTACATTTAATCCTGCGAGATATGATGGCAATTCAGCTGCCTGAACTAAATCAGTGGGCCTGTCCTTTAATGCCTGGCCAAAGTACGTGAGAGGAAAAGTTATGAATCTAATGGCCGCAGTGACTTCAACTCTGCTATATGCTGATCTTTGACCAGTGGATTGGGGCATCATTTTCCAGCCGTCACAGTTATTTAGAAGCTAAATGATGCAGTGACCTAGTATTTATTGCCTGACCATACGCAATAGCTCCTCTGTTTGCTATTAAACCCCTACACGCCTTAAAGAAAACTGAAAACAGATGAAAGAAAAGAAAAGAAAAGAAAAGAAAAGAAAGATGGATGGATGGATGGATGGATGAAAGAAAGAAAGAAAGAATGAATGAATGAAAGAAAGAAAGATTAATGGATGGATGGATAGACAGATGGAAGACTGATGAAGGATGAATGGATGGATGAAAGGGTGGATGAAAGGATGGAAGGAAGGAATGTAGGAAGGAAGTATGGATGGATGGATGAAAGGACAGAAGGAAGGAAAGTGGGACAAGATGACAGGATGAATGTATTAATGGATGGATTGAGGGAAGGAAGGAAGGAAGTATGGATGGATGGATGAATGGATGGAGGGGTAGATGGAAGGAAAGAATGAAAGTAGGATGGACAGATGATAGGATGGATGGATGAATGGATGGATGGATGTTAAAAAGAAAGGAAGGAAGTATAGGTGGATGAATGGAAGAGAGGATGAATGGAAAGGGTGGACAGACAGTATGACAGTATGGATGGAAGAAAGGAAGGAAGGAAAGTAGGACAGAGAGATGACAGGAAAGAAGGATGGATGAAGGGAAGAAAAGTAGGATGTACAGATGATGGGATGGATGGACAGAGGGAAGGAAGGAAAGATGGAAGAAATTAAGAAAGTATAGATGAATGGAAGGAGGGAAGGAAGGACGGAAGGAAGTATGGAAGGAAGAAAGGAAAGGAAAAAGCAAGGGTGGATGAATGGATAGAAGGAAGGAAGGAAGAACAGTAGGACGAACAGATGATAGGAAGGAAGGATGGATGGATGGATGGATGGATGGATGGATGGAAGCATAGATGAATTGAAGAAGGATGGACAGATGGATGGACGGACAGAAGGAAATAAAGAAAGAAAGATGAATGGAAGAAAGGATGGAAGGGAGAAGGGAGGAAAGAAGGATGAATGGATGAATCACTCCATACACTCTGAGCTCAAACATCTTGGCAGCCTCTCTTATAGTATAGTGAAATGACTTTAAGTGAGGTGAAATCAAACACAGTCCTCAGATCCCCTCAGGGGCCATTAGGGATGATCCGTATTCCTCTTTATCTGCTGCCCGTGGGGATTCACCAACCTAATAAACATTAGCTTCACTCACAGTCAGATGAGCAGCTCTGCCAGGCCGTGTTATGCAGTCAGGACCCTGAATATTCTGCTAGCTCATTTGTTGTGGTGAAATTTATTATCTCTTGTCTTCACACTGATCGTGCTGCCCCAAAGGCATTTTTTGGACTGGCAATCGATAGTGAGAAAAGTAGAAAAGGCTCATGTGGCCTGGAGAATACGAAAACAGGCTCTTCTAAAATTAACTGCTTGAAGGGACAGAACCTTGTGGAAAAGAAGTACCGAGCAATGAATATGTCACGCAAACAGGTTGAAGATGATCAATCAGACTGGGATTCTTAGAGAGAGAGTGCTCTTAAAGGGTTAATAAGTAAATCATTGCCATAATCTATTGCCATCTCTTTAAACACATAAAAAATTATAACAATAACTATATTAGCACCCACACCAACTGAAAATAATGTTACGTTACTTCCTTCATGTAAATGTGCATTTAGGCAATTATTTAAATCTTAAAATAGTCAGGAATTATTAATTGTCCAGTATCAGCTGATAAATATTTATTAACAGTCCATATTCAAAATTTAAAAATAATGATTTATGCCAATAATCAGTACAGTGTTGATATATTGTGCAACCTTAAAATGTTCTTTACTAGTGCAGTTGCTGGGGGCAGTCGTAGCCTAATGGTTAGAGGTTGTGGGTTCGAGTCTCAGGTCTGGCAGGAATTGTCGGTGGGGGAGTGAATGACCAGCTCTTCCACCCTCAATACCACAACTGAGGTGAGAACCCTCAACTGCTCCCCGGGCGCCGCAGCATTATGTTTGCCCACTGCTCCAGGTGTGTGTTCACTGTGTGTGTGTCACTACTGTGTGAATGCAATTGGATGGGTTAAATGCAGAGCACTAATTCCGAGTATGGGTCACCATACTTGGCCATATGTCACTTCACTCACTCAAACTAGCTCTCTTGAATCTAAACAGCTTTGTGCTATTCAGAAAAGATACCTAGATCTATGGAGTTATGTTATTTATGAGTCTCTAATTTGGAGTTCGTGTCAAGTTTCAATTCAATAGCCTAGCAAATTTGTTGTGACTTTTCAGAGTTTCCATGTCTGGCTGTTATTAAACCAAAATTGCAGTGGGAACATTGTTTGCACTGACAAAAGAGAGAGCCAGCGAGAATGACACTTATACCAGTAGATAGGATTACTACAGAAAAGAACAGCTCTAAGTGGAAGAAATAAGCGGACGGGTAAGGGCCTCTTCAGGGGCCATAATTACCACCAACTTGCTGAGATGGATGGAAATGTACCTGAAAAATCATCCAGTAGAGTGTGTTTCGTGTTTGAAGCAGTGCTTCTGAAGGAGGCTTTGTCTCACTGCTTCAGTCAATGCTTCACTTTCACTTTTCCACATCAGTAAAGCAACGAAATGAATCAAAAGGGTCTCACTGGGGAGGAAATGTCTCTCTGAACGGCTGTTCAGAGGAGCGTTAAGAAGCAAGACAGGACTCAAAAAGAGAAATGTATCTCAAATGAGTGAAGGTGGACAAGTTGCGGAATTTGCGACATGCAGAATGTTACATTCGAGCTGAAACTAAGTTGCTAATTTGTTCTTTGCGTGGGTCATTTCATGTATCTGGTTTCAAAATATTTGTTTCACTAATGATTATGTACATTATAGTTCCTCGGTCCTTGAATTTGGTCAAAAAGAGTTCTGTATTTTATCACTGCAGCTTCCAGAAAGAATGTCACTTTGCATTCACATGGTAACTATAACAACAACGTTTTAATAATGATTAATTCTATGACAAAGGCACAATGTCCGCACCATAGCTGGAACAATGTCGCTGGAATCATTTTTAGAAAAATTGTTTTCTAGATGAACAATAAAAAGATTGACTGCCAATTAGAATCCAAAAGCCACCCGACTTTAAAGAACTTGACCATTTAATTACTGCAGATTAATATCGTGCGTTGGTGTGTGAATGCTTCTCATCAATATAGTTATCATAATAGTTATCGTTCTTGGTAATAGGGCATTTGGTGGGTATTTTCCAGTGACTCGTCCTGCAAGTTATATTTTACACCAGTAGGTGGCGACTTTAGTAACTTTATCATTTGAGTCATTCACCCAACTGATTCTTTTAAACACACTGATTCATTCAGGAACGAAGTATTGCTCATGCTCAACTATAAATTCTGACATTTGAACAATTTTTGCTGTCGGAGCAAAAATACATAACTGACGATATTGTGTCTAAAATGTTAGTCATTATTAACATCTTGCTTATTGAACTGTTGAATAATATCACAATCACAATATTGCTTATATATGATATTTTATTCTCATATAGATATTAAATATGGGTATGAAATTGTCTTCTGTTTTACCTACATCCAGGTATGGGCCATCTTTATGTATTGTGACACATCATATTGAGTGCATTTTTACCAGTGGCTTCTTGTTAATGGAAAGAAAGAAGTCTAAAGTTCGTTAACACTGTAAGTGGATGACAGCAATATGATCAATCATTTTGAGCGCTGATGCCCCACAAAGACCTCTGACATTTGTCATAATTGATTTATATTGATCTACTGTTTTGCAGTCACATTTCTCCTCTCAGGCTATTAAGCTCTCTCATTCAATTCACATCCAGACTGCCAGAAGAAGAACAAAGTCTGACAAGAACAAGAACTTAGACATAGACTTTAAAACAAAAAGAAATTGTTTAAATCTCAAATCCGAACTCATTTTTAGAGTAAACAACCTTTTTTCCACTGTCTTTCTCAAAGTTTGAGCAATGGCACACTGGATAGTGCATGTACTCAAGGGGATGCAGATTTGGTCCCATCCCAGAGCCAAAAAGCTCTCAAATAAACCTTTATTTAATTTCTTCCAACTTGATGGAAAGTGAGATAAAATATATATTTATGTTTATATAATATGTTAGTTATGTTTATATATATATGTTAGTTATGTGAACAAGAGTGTCACTATGTGACATTGCATAAAAACAGCTTGTCTTTAACATATTAGTACTAGCATTATGATATTAAATCAAACTGTTAATTTAGCGAAGCTCAAATCTCAAAGTCCAGAACAGATTTAGCAGAAACCAAAACTACATTTGACCGTGGAGTCACATTTAACTTTCTGGTGCATTTAGTTATGATTTGATGAAAGTAATTTTGGTATAATTGAATATTGCATTTCCGTCTGAGACTTACAATGCAGCATCAGTGATCAAGACAGAGATGTCATGCTGAATTCATTTTCCTAAATTGTCTATTTAATCAATTGAGACCGTGGGGTACGACCATGATTACAGCAGAGGGGAAAAAATTTAAAACTATCTACCAATCTCATATCAAATCTAACAAGGACTTTTGTGACACATTACATTACAAGATGTTATGTGACAAAAATACATATTTTATATCTGACTTGTAATACTAAAAGTTTCATTAGCGAAATTCCATAGGCAAAAAAGCTCCATTGTCTAGTGTAGCGGTGTATGAAACACAACTCGCACATTAAACACTCTTAAACCAAGCAGCATTGTGATGGTCAACGTGGTGAATCCACAACGTTACCAGCTTCAACCCACTGCAAAATCTGCGCGCTGAAATCTTTCACCCTCATGCAAAATTCCCAATCCCACTTCTGCCCTTTCTGCAACTGCACTTTATAAACAAAGGCAAAAACGCCAAAAATAAGTCTTAAAAACAAGACCCATGAAAAATTGCCAAGCAACAGTAAATGTGACTGCACCTTTAAGCAACTGCATGTGGTATTGTGAATTTTTGCGACTTTGGAACCGTTATAAGTGGTAAATATATCATTGTGGATAGCTGTGCACATGCATTTGTTGCTGCAGTAAAGCAATTTCCCCTTTTCATGTAATTTTGTACCTGCTCACCAAACTAACAGACTCCCAGAACAGACGTTTAAAGAGAAATGTGGAAAAGAAACAGGAGTCATTCATTTTTAAAAGTTTTGAAACTGATAGCATATTTCAAAGTAAAAAAAAAATATATATATATATATATATATATATATGTATAT
>NW_015508859.1:3036-5710 GCF_001515645.1 Sinocyclocheilus grahami | reverse complement strand
GTTGCTTGGTTCTTGTAATTTGAGAAGAACGTACATGAATCATTGCGTCTTTTTTAAAGTCTCTTATATGGGGATTGTTTTACAGGGCAGGAAAAAAACTCATTAGCAGACTAATTAGGTATTAATATTTTCCACCCCATCTATGTTACCATGAATAAGCTGCCAAAAGAAATATTCATACTGTTAGAAATGATGAAAAAAACTATATAATCAACAAACAAATAAGTATATATATATCAATAAAATTTTAAAAAGCAACGCAAAACAAAATAAAACAAAACAAAATAAAATAAAGCAAAGCCAAACAAAAGAAAAGAAAGCAAAACTTAAAAGAAAAGCAAAACAAAACATAAAAGCAAAAAGAAAAAGCAAAACAAAACAAACCATAAAAGAAAACAAAACAGAGCCAAGCAAACTAAAATACAAATAAAAATAAAAAAACTGGCAAATTGATTCAGAAACATTTACTGTAAGGTTGGGAAGCGGACACATACCCAGTGGAGGGTACTGAGAGAAGCTCTCCACGCACATTGGTTTTCCTGGGATCATGTCCACAATGGCAGCATCTCCTGACTTCAGGCTTTTGGGGTTGTCTTCCAGCTTCTTGCCTGAACGACGATCAATCTTCTCCTTAAGCTCAGCAAATTTACAGGCAATGTGAGCTGTGTGGCAGTCAATGACAGGAGAGTACCCTGCACTGATCTGTCCTGGGTGATTCAAAATGATGACCTGATAAAAAGAGAGAGAAAGAATAGAAATCCAGATAGAAACAAAGAAAGATATCAAGACAAACAAACAAGTTGGCAAAGACTGTTGCCCCACCTGTGCTGTAAACCCTGATGCTTGCTGAGGCGGGTCTGACTTACTGTCCCCACACACATTACCTCTTCTTATGTCTTTTACAGACACATTCTTCACATTAAAGCCCACGTTGTCTCCCGGCATAGCTTCACTCAGAGACTCGTGATGCATCTCCACCGACTTCACCTCTGTAGTGATGTTGACTGGGGCAAAGGTCACCACCATACTGGGCCGCAGGATACCCGTCTCCACTCTGCCCACCGGCACGGTCCCTATACCTGAGGAGAAAGACATGGCACCTCTGAATACGCATGTTCTGTACACACAGTGATGTAGTAGCTTTCTGAACTCGAAATATAACTACAAGCTGATCTTAAAAATACCATCACCCCATAAAATGTGCATGATTTGAGTGGGTTAATCCCACCTCCAATCTTGTAGACATCTTGTAGGGGCAGACGTAAGGGTTTGTCAGTGGGGCGTGTTGGAGGCATGATGGTATCGAGAGCTTCCAGTAGAGTAACGCCACTGGCATGGTGCTCCTTCCTGTTCAGCTTCCAGCCTTTAAACCACGGCATCTGCACAGCACAAATTAGATGATTTTATTAATCAAATCACTAGCATTCTGCCAGTTTAATTGGAAACTGCCAAACGGTATAAGGTCATTGCTGAACTGAACACAAACACACATATGCCATGAAGACTCACATTAGAAGATGGTTCTAGCATGTTGTCACCATGCCAACCTGAAATTGGGACGAAGGGCACCGAGGCAGGGCTATAACCAATCTTTTTGATGTAGGCGCTCACTTCTTTAACAATCTCATCATAGCGTTTCTCGCTGTAGGATGGCTCCGTAGAGTCCATCTTGTTGACGGCTACAATCAGCTGCTTGACGCCCAGTGTGTAGGCCAGCAGGGCGTGCTCCCTTGTTTGCCCATTTTTAGAGATGCCCGCCTCAAATTCACCCACTCCAGCTGCCACAATTAGAACAGCACAATCCGCCTGGGAGAGAAAGAATGTGAGACACATGGTTTAAAGGTAAAGATACTAAAATGAATCTACAGGCATTAGGGATCCTCTCACCAAGCATCGATATGCCACCAGTTCTCGTAAATAGTTGTAACTGAGCTAGAACTGTCTTACCTGAGACGTCCCAGTGATCATGTTCTTGATGAAGTCTCTGTGTCCTGGAGCATCTATTATAGTTATGTAGTACTTGGTGGTCTCAAACTTCCAGAGTGAAATGTCTATGGTAATTCCTCTCTCCCTCTCGGCCTTCAGCTTGTCCAGAACCCAGGCGTACTTAAAAGAACCTTTTCCCATCTGCCAAAACAAAAGTATGTGAGCCTTCAAGGGAAAAATGCCTTCACTGAGGAAAAAAATAAGTTGTGTGGACACAAAAGCAATCATCTTAAAAGATTATGACAGTACATGTATTATTTGAGCAGAAACCAACACCTATATTGCAATGACTTTTCAAACATTGATATTTTGCTTTGATTGGATAGTGGTGTTCCAGAGGTAGAATTCTGAATATGATTATAAAGCCACTCTCTGCTTTAGTAGGGTTACCTCTGCATTGCAGTGCCAAATGTTTAAAGTGCAAATGCAGTGTTAAAAAAACTTGTCAACCCTGACCTCGGAATTTGGAAGGTTTTAGGTTCAAATCATGCAAGGGTTCATACATTATGCCTCAACATTTTGCCCTTGAGCTTGGCACTTGCTCCAGAGAACTATCCCTTCAATAAATCAAGTAACAATTTTCACAATGGAAGGTTGTAAGTTTAAATCCTGTAAGGCAGTGGTTCCCAAACCTGTCCTGGAAGCCCCCTGCCCTGCACCTTTTGTATGTCTCCCTTATCTAACACAC
>NW_015508859.1:0-3026 GCF_001515645.1 Sinocyclocheilus grahami | reverse complement strand
GGCAGGGGGTCCTCCAGGACAGGTTTGGGAACCACTGCTGTAAGGGATACATTATGCATCAATATTGCGCCATTGAGTTAAATCACTTACCCCAGTTGATTGTCTTTGTAATAAATCTCTTTAAAATGTTCACAGATGGAAGGTTGTGAGTTCATATCCCACAGAGGTCTGTACACTATGCCTCAACATGGTGCCATTGAGTTAAATCACTTACCCCAGCTGACTGTCTTTGTAATAAATCTCTTAACAATTTTCACAGATGGAAGGTTGTGATTTCATATCCCACAAGGGTCCATACATTATGCTTCAACATTTTGCCATTGAGAAAATCACTTACCCCCACTGACTGACTTATAAGACTGAAGTCTTATAACAATCTTCACAATTGGAAGGTTGTAGGTTCAAGTCCAATACCTTGTTGTTTTATCCTTAATCAAACACACCTGCCTGTCAAGCAATCCTGCAGACAAAGGTTAGAATTTGAGCCAAACTCTGTGGGACAATGGCTGTCCAGGACCGGAGTTGCCCATCCCTGTTGTAGATAAAAACCCCTTTTGAGAGCAATAATGTTCATTCAAGCTTACTAATGTACCTAATCTTTAGTAAACCTATAACACAAATCCAACAGGCTTCTTTTTGCACACTCAAGTGTTTTACTACCTAAATTTTGCTGCTTGAAGAACAAGTTACCCTCAAAGACAGAGGTGAGGTGTCAGACCCACTGGGATTGCACCCATTTACTCAGGTCTCATTCTCTCAGTCTAATGTGCATCAAGACGACAAAAGTGCAGGGCCTGACTAATGGTTCTGCCTGCTCCAGAAATCCTTTTATCTTTTCCTTTCATCTCCAATGGCATATTCCAAAGAGTAAATGTCTCAATGTAATTACACAGCAATTCTCCCTCTGCTCTGCAGTGCACGAGAGGAGAGGAAGGTATAGTGTGATGCATGATGAGACACTTACATAATTACCCTATACAGTAAGTGGGTTGGAGTTACCCATCATTCAGCACAGACCACAATTATCACAACGCATTAGGGATTTGGCTAAGCCAATGAGGTCACTTAAATTTAAATGGAAGGTGCAACTGTACTCCTTTATTACGAATCTGGCTTCAAACTCAGCAATTCGACTCCACTTGAACACCAAAGCTAAATTCCTATGATTTTTTTTATTTTTTTGAGATCCTGTTCACCTACCTCAGCAGCCTCTTTTTCAAACTTCTCAATGGTTCTTTTATCAATTCCTCCACATTTATAGATGAGATGGCCAGTGGTGGTGGATTTCCCCGAATCAACATGGCCAATGACCACAATGTTGATGTGGATCTTCTCTTTCCCCATGATGGCACAGGGCAGGAAGACAGGATGGGAATGGATGGAGCTTTCTTCTGTCTACAGCTGTCGCAGACAAAGAACATTTGAACGCATAGAAACAACTTTCATCCTAAATGTTTCATTATGATGTTTACTGATCATATTTCAGTAAACAGTCTTCAGAGCACAGCAGAACTAAGCTATTCAAGGTTATTTCTAAACAACATAAAATGGGAGATAAATATTTCAGATAAAATATACTACATAACAACAATTATAAAACCTTATATATAAAATATATGAAATATTATTTGAAATGTCTGAAAATTTGTCATGAACAGTACATAAAAAAAAGATAACTATTTGATCTCATTAATCATTTTACCAGTTTGGCAAACATTGGTAAACTTATTACCAGCATATAACAAAAGGATTGCAAAATTACAATCATATTTTTGTTTATAATTACAATTTCAAATTATAATTATAAAAACATTATTATTAAAAATCATGCAAATAAATGTTCAAAACTAATTTCTTACAAGTTTACATATCCCTTGCAGGATCTGTAAGATAACTATGACTTTCTTCTTTTTTTATAGCACTACCCTAACAAAGTTGCATAACACATTTGAATATATCCCACAAGACAAAATTATAAATTACACAAATCATTCTGTCAAACAGCACCCCTTGACATACCCTTGGATTTTTAGATCTATATTAGACTCAAATGTGCAGAATATGCAAAGAACTTACAGGACCTGGAGGCTTTTTGTCAAAAACAGTGGGTAGCTTCACTGTTCGGGACAAACCAGGGGCTCATGCAAAATTATCACAAAAGCTTACGGACAGTATTTGATGCAGGAGGGGAAAAAACAGATGAAATTAAGATAGAAGGGCATTTAAAATTTTGAACAGGATATGTAAATTCTGCTATTAATTTATATATTAAATAAGTAATATTTTGTTGAATAGCTTCATCAGGGCAGTACTAAATAAAAATACAATAAATAAACAAAAAGCTATTGACCATTATGAGTATAGTTAAAGTCTAACAGCAGGAGAATGATTGTGGCCTCTTACCTGCAGCTGACAGCCGGACCCTGTTCTCCCCTCAGCAAACAGACACTCTGTGCTTCTGTAAAGGTGGCAGCACAGTCCAAGTCTGTGTGCGTAATGAACTCACCCCACTTTGATACAGCAATGCGGCACTCAAAAGTGGGGGAGGCTGGTGGTGAGGGACTGCAGTGAGACAAGCTGAGAGGAAGAGTACGAGAGATGAAGGACGAACACACTGGAATAGAGCAGCGTTCAGTGACTCAGCATCTTATCCTCAATTAACTCCTGCTGGATAAAAATCGAACTGGTTCCCTGTGTGGGTCTGAAATATGACACTAACAGGTTCCCAACATACATTTTTTTGTATTATTGAGAATGTTTATTACCAGGTTATTCTAGAGGTAACTATTTCTATGTCTTTAGTTAAATGCAATTTTAGTACATCTGAAATTGTATACATATATTATAGGGGTCTGATCAGTTGTTTGGTCTGTTCTTTGAAAAATCATCAATAAATTATATTTGGACCCCCATTCTTCTGCTAATTTCATACAGATACTTTTATTTAATGTTGATTTTGCAGAACGTATCAGAAAAACTTGTGATTTGGTCTCCGATCTCTCTCGGACTTCATTTTTTTGCCACTT
>NW_015508858.1:17715-18426 GCF_001515645.1 Sinocyclocheilus grahami | reverse complement strand
CCGTTCTCAACCCCGCTGCCTCCGCTCACGCTAGCCCTCCGGCCGTTCCTCACTCTAGCCTGCCGTGTTTGTTTGGTCTTCCAAAAGAGGACACGACTAGAAATCAGTGGTAAAGTTGTTTTTACAACACTGTTCCAGAACACTTCAACCCAAATATTCAGATGTGTGCAACAGATTTTACGGAGGACTGTTTCCTGATCCTGGGAGAGTAGACTACAATGCCGGCTGTTCTGACTCACAGACTGTAAGTACATTTTTTATATTTAAAGGATTTGCCACTGATGATTCAAACGTGAGTTTTGAGCAGTGTAGAGTAGCGCTTGTTGTTTGTCATTTCTCCGATCACAAATGCAGACATGGTTTTATCTTTACGAGGCATGATACGCAACGCAACACATAAAAAGACAGTATAAGTCATTATAATCAGTAATTATGTCCCCACTGGATGCAACAAATGCTTAGTTTATAATGGGTTTTAATGTTTTTGAATCATCGCTCCGGCCGAACAGGGCGTCACAGTATGGTGAGGGGCGTAACATTTCCGTCACACGCTTGAGGTATTCGGCCAATCACAACACACTGGATAGCTGGCCAATCAGAGCACACCTCGCTTTTCAGACCGATGAGCTTTGTAAAAATCGATGCGTTTCAGAAAGGCGGGGCATAGAGGAGAAACAATAATGTACAGTATGTGGAAAATAATGTGTTTTT
>NW_015508858.1:17491-17705 GCF_001515645.1 Sinocyclocheilus grahami | reverse complement strand
GTGTTTTTTAACTTTAAACCGCATAAACACATTTCATTACACCAAATACACAAAATAATGTTCTTTTTAGCAACATCATACAACCCCTTTCATGTTGTTTTGTCTTTATGTATAGGCCATATTTTATGGACAGGTCACCTACAGCCATGAACTCTTGAACAACCTGTGTTGTTACAGTGGCTGTCAGTACATTTGGAGGCAAAAAAAAAAAAAA
>NW_015508858.1:14924-17481 GCF_001515645.1 Sinocyclocheilus grahami | reverse complement strand
AAAAAGCGAGAAAAGTAATGTACTCCATCATCCTTAATCGGTGTGCGTGACAGACCTCCGACAGGAGAGGGCGAGATTTCATCAAAAACTGTCAACAGGTGAGACAGCGCGTCCAATATCGAAGTGTGCTCGTGGGACGCCGCCTTTATCCGGAGCATGCCGATCTCTCCCTCTAGTGCCACTAATGGACCGCCTTTACACGCCTTCAGCTCCAGAATCAGGAGAGAGATTGCTTCACACACGCGCTCAGCCTGCTCATTCTCCAGCCCTGGCGGGTCGAAGAGGAAGACACTTGTGGCACAGATTGATGAAGAGCGGTACGCATAGGACGCTGTTTGCATTCATCACACAGTGAAGCTAAAGCGCTGCGCTCGGATCTCCAAACTTTCAAAGACCCGACCGATGTGGACAGATGTGCTGCTGATCCAGATGTGAATCCGCAGCGTGTTCATCAGCCGATCATCAAGGTGAGCGATTACTGTTAGTCTGATTGGACATCTGTGCGCGCGCGCAGCGCACTGCGCTGTTTTGGGGGTCTGGACTCATTCCTGTTATTACGCATTATGCAAAACCAGGCATGTAAGCACAGAGCCGGACAGAAGCGCGTTTATCTGTGAGAGAAAGAGAGAGAAGCTCCTCTCACACCATGAGGTTATTTTAGTTACACACTGACACTTCAAGTGTGCGTTTGTGAATTCTCCGCAAGCTCGCCTCTTCTTTACACCCAATGTGGTGCAATGCTGACAAAGCCTCTCTAAGCTGTTCTGATCTTAAAGGAATGCTTCATCCTCCCAAAAAAACAGTCATCATTTACTCACCTTCATATTATTCCAACCCAGCATGCTTTTTTCTTCTATGCAACATCTTCTTTCATACAATGAGAGTCAATGGGGTCCAAAACATCTTTTTCTTTCTGCAGAAGAAATAAATCCACACAGGTTTGGAGAGGTGATTATAATGGTGAATAAATGATGACAAAATTCTCATTTTCATGTGAACTATCAATTTAAGCATTAACCATCCCATTTTGTTTCCTGTCAGGGAGCACACAGTCTATGTTAATGTCTGTGTTGTACTATGTTATGACCCGGATGTGAATTACACAGTCTCCTTCAGTGGGGTTGATACGGATCAGTGATGATTCTGACAGAAAACTCGCCTGCTGTTGCCATTCATGCACATCTGATTGACACATAAACCACACACTCTTATTTTAGTGTTGTGGGCATTTCAGCAGTTTGCTTTGTACATTCAGTTTAACAGCATAACATTAAAGAGGTCGAATTTTATCATTCAGCTGAACTGCATTTTAGACTCTTGCACTTTGCTGTTGCCCCGTCCATGCTATAAATGCACATTCTTGAATGAGAGGGGTTTTCTAGCGTAACTTGTCAGGTAATGTTGACCCATTTTAGAGCCAGCCAAAATAAAAATTTAAAATCATTGTATCTTCATATTTATACAGGTAAAGCACCCCAAACACTGCTACCATAGCGCATGATTTGTGAATGCATTTCGATGTTTCCGTCACATAACCAGCTCCATATGTTTGGCTTTTCTAGCATAGTAAACTTGCTCGGGAGCGCACCCGGTACAGTGTTGCACATGTTCCCGCAAAACATGTGTTATAGTAAAACATTGCAGTGACTTGTAGAAGCAAGCTTAAATGGCATGTTTGCTTCAGCAAATGTGTTTTATCTCATGCTTTCTCATGTAAACACTATCGTACGCTTTATGGCAGGGTTCAGTGTAGGTACATTATTTAAAAAAGCAATAGTGCATTAGTCGTTGAGCACCACTCACTGGACTTACATTTCTGAACTGCCACGATACATACAACAACAATCAACATATAAAACATTGTTCAATTCACATTCATCTGTTTTTGGTAAAACCGAATGCGCTTTTGGTGCCACCCCATAGATATTCCACTTTGAACGTGTTCTGAAATGTGCAAGAAGCAATTAGGAAGCAATCATTTTGCAGAAATGTCGGCACGTTTTTCCAATAAGCCTGAGCTGGAATAATCATCGGTAGCTAAAGCAGCCTCACTGGCAGTCTGATGAGTTATTAGCTCTAAACAGAGCAATAAACAAGGTTTATTCAGCCACACAGAAATAAAATACTGACCTGGGGAAAATCAATCCCACAGCCTCCAGACGGAGAAGCAAATAGATCAAAGAGATGCGGATACAGTGAGAGAAAATAAAGTTCACTAATAAAGACTTAAAAGGAATGGTTTTGTAACTAAATGATTTTCTTGGGCCGGAACTTATAAATAAAGATAGAATATGTAATATAAATGAACCTTATATTGAGAAACACGCACATATTTGTCTCTGACTACAGTAAGAGTCAGACAGAGAAAACAGCAGCATATTGGAGGTGAAAGCTGGATTAAGCTCAAGAAATGCCGCAGAGCTTTTTTTAGAAGAATGATATGCAGAGAGGAGAATTTCTAGACGTGACTCATCAGGAAGACTGATGAAATCGTGTTATGTTTCACAGGAGAAAGTTGTCTGCCAGTTTCCAGTCTGTCAGGGTCACTTTATATATT
>NW_015508858.1:9442-10347 GCF_001515645.1 Sinocyclocheilus grahami | reverse complement strand
TATATATAATTATGTATGGAAAATAATAATAATAAAACTATTTTATAAACTGCCTTTAAAAGTTGCTTTCTCAAAGCACTTCACAACAAAGGCAAAACACAGCAAAAAGAGACAAGGCAACAAAAAATAGATACAAGAAAAAATTATATATATATATAAGTCAAGCAAAAGCTCTCCTGAAGAGAGTCAAGTAAAGTAAAAGCCAAGAAAAAGCTCTCCTGAAAATTCTTATAATAGACACTTGTTCACAATTATTTCCATTATTCATAATCTCTATCTCCACTACATCACATGCTTTATATGGTTTTATTTCAATGCCAAGAGTTTTTTTTATTGCAATGAGCAATTCATGTAATTCACTCTGCGAAGCGGCTTTGCTGCGTGATTATCTTCCCACGTAAAGCCTGTGTTCTTACATCGCTTGAAACAGCAACAATTTAGATCATTCTCGTAAGGGTCAAGAACACTTTTGGCACAGCAGACTGCACTTTTTTACCAAGTTCTCTGCATCTCCTGTGCTGCAACAATCCACCCGCATACCAGCTGTCTCTGTCCAAACTAACACACGGCTCGGACCAACTCTACAGCTAATGCAAGACTCCAGTGCAATTATGAATAATAAGCTCTCAATGAGTAAAATCAGTTATTCCCATTATTATAGGCTACACGTCATTATTATTATAGTCAAATTAATATGAAATAATAAAAAATATTTTTCCAGAGACACTCACACAAAGTATAAGTTGGCAGGTTGTGCCTGTAAAAAGACTACAGAGAGTGAGAGAGAATAAAAACACCTGCACATCCACATGAACAAACAAGTCTGCCACATAACAAAAAAGTCGTTTTCTGCAACATAATGGCCTCTAATGTGGTTCAAAACAGCCGCAAACAAAAAGCAAGAT
>NW_015508858.1:6786-7829 GCF_001515645.1 Sinocyclocheilus grahami | reverse complement strand
CATGACCAATTGTATTTTGAAAATTCATATAAAGGTTTTAAATTAAATACAAAAATATGAATACATAAAATGTATAAAAAATACCTAAATGCTAAACTAAAATATACAAATATGACAATCTCTTCATTTTCAGCAGAGAAGTGAATCATTGTGACTTTCTCAACGTTTCAAATGATTGGCTGCTCACACTTTTATGCACAAGCATTGCAGTGTTAATCATAAACCTTGAGTTGAAAGAGAATGATACATAGCGAGCGCTGTGAAATTTGCACCAAATCTGAGTTAGATATGTTTTATTTTGTCTACTTGAAACCAACTAGCTAACTCAGAGTTTGGACTCATGAATTTGATGTCTAACAGAAGCCATTCCTCTTAATAACATAGTGCCTCTCACTTCTCTTTCTGCTTGTTTCTTTTCCCACTACAGTAAGTAGCCACATTCTAACTTTGACAGCAATGATAAAACATCCAATAATGTGAGTGAGATTAATAGTTGCATTGAGATGGGGCATCATTAGTACCGATAATATCACACACTCGTGTGTCTGAATGAAAGCTTCTGTGTGAATTATGTTATTTCCTCCTCTAATGAGTGTTGTGTATCTGATTAGATCTAGACCTTAATTGCACATAAGAGTCATAAGAGAGGAAGATGATGCATGACATAGTTGAAGTTACTCTCTCGCTCTCGAATGGAGTCAGACTTCATTCTGTTGGGTTAGAAATATCATTCAAGCCCTGAGCCTTCAGGACACACACTCTGCAGGAGAAACTGAAATATTCAAAACTCTGCCATAAAACACCGGACAAACACACACACACTTCGATTAAACCCCTGTGAGGATCAATAGTTCTGGGGTTCTGTCACCAAGCAACAGAAGCTTCAGAAAACAGCTGCTTACTGACGACAGTTGCACACATACAATACACAAAAACACACAGGGCTCATGATGAGTGTTTTAATTTGATCAGAGACAAACTAGATGAGCTCAGAAGCGGTTTTATTCAGAACTTATCTACACTGATGCATTTCTTTCAAAAAA
>NW_015508858.1:4427-5818 GCF_001515645.1 Sinocyclocheilus grahami | reverse complement strand
ACAATAAACAACTAATGAGAGCTAAATTGATGGGTTAAGATGTCATGTGTGTTCACTATATAGTTTTGTTTTGTTATTCGCTTTGATACTATTTTCAAAAGTTTTAGCAAACTGACACAACACTCTTATATAACAATTTTACTGTGAACTGGTGGCTCATCATACATTGTCATGCAATCTGCGGTTACCATTATCCATTTAAGTACTGAGTAATATTAATTAACTACATGTACTTACTATATGGTTAGGCTTAGGATTATGGTTTGGCTTAGGGTTGCTTGCATGTAATTATGCATAATTAATTGTTATTATAATAGTAAGTGCATGTAACTTGTAACAAAGACACCTTAAAATAAAGTGTTACCCAATCTGCTTATGTCCCATTGATGGTTATATTTAGGGGTGGATCTTCATGCTTATGTCTTTTCCAAAACTCGTACCTTTTTGTACATATCACATTGAATGAATTCCTACAAAGTCACCACCTTGTAAAATTAAGTTTTCTCATGAGATCACTTATTATTGCAATATGTTATGAGAACATTTCACCAGAATGCAACGGTATGATCTTCTTTCACTTTAGGTTAACACATCAGTTAATTCAATAGCAAACAAAGCAAGATACATGTAAAACATCCTTTTTCAGATTAAGGGTGAGCTACACTTGAAGGATGAAGGATAGACTGTGATTTGGTGCTCGTGTGATTGTTTCTGTTCTAGGATGGGATGACTACAAAATTGACAAAATCCATAATATTTGTAATTTTATCTATAACTATAGTTGATTTTGTTCAGATCAAGGGTGAGTTACAGTGATTTGGCAGTCTCATGTTGACCTTTGCCTTAGCCTGTGTCTTGTCTGTTGGGTCATGTGTTTGATTTAAGGCCTGTTGGTTAACGGCTAGTCAGTTAATAATAGCCTGTGAGCAGTTAGAGGAATTTGCCAAAATTTGCATCCTAGTCCATACAGAACAGGAGTCAAAGGGACGTTTTTGCAGGGTTTCTCAGGATTTGTTGACAGCAGGTTGATCACGATTCAGGCCTTGTGTCAGAACTGCTGTTAGTTTGAGTTGGAGAGAGTCTTACTGTGGCTCTTCTATTAAATCTATTATTCTCTTCTCTCTCTCTCTATGCGAGCTATAATTGAAAGTGTCCGCCCACCTCTCTGCAGCAACACACATGCACGCACACATTCCACCATACAATGAGATCCTATATAAAACACGCTTCATGTAGCTTAATGGAGGCTTGTGTGTGTGTGTGTGTGTGTGTCGCCATGCATCTTTACCCAAGATGCCTTATTTAAGGATCCACCACTGTCTACAGGATTGTCTTTGTATTTTCAATGGTTTCTGACAAACAAAGAACTGAGCCTAAATTATTAGCCAGAC
>NW_015508858.1:0-814 GCF_001515645.1 Sinocyclocheilus grahami | reverse complement strand
TTAAAAGAACCATTTTTTTCTAAGTGTGAAGAACATTTAAATAATCTAAAGAACTGTTTTCCACTATAAAGAACTTTTTGTGGAATGGAAATATTCCATGGATATTAAAGGTTCTGTGTGGAACCCTATATGCCAATAAAGAACCTTTTTTTTTTTTTAAGAGTAGAGCTCTCAGATTGTATTTCCGCACTTTCAAATGTGGTCAAATCAAAACCACAAGTTTTGAAGCTAGATAAAATGAGAATTTGTCATGAAGGATGTTCTTGCACAACTCAACTTGTCAGATTTCATCATGTTAGTCCGCTGCCAACAATAACAACCGTAGTCCTATCTGAAATAACATATTTTTTCCGCTGCAGGCCCTCGTATAAATGGAAACGTCAGGTCACCCAAAGAGTTCCATCGATGTCAAAAAAGAGAAAAATGTCCCTTTTGTTTGATCACCTGGACCCCTGTGAGCTTGCTGAACATCTGACCTATCTGGAGTACAAATCCTTCTGCAAGATAATGGTATGTTGGCGGGTACAGTTTTGCTATCATTGTTGGGATGAAAGTGCTCTAATTGTATTCAGAAGAGATGGAAATAGACCAAATAATGTCCTAATTAAAATCTAAAAGTGCTGAAAGTGTCTGTCATGTCTGGGTGGAGTGTTAAGCTGATGCATTTATTTTTTATCTTATATTAAGAACTGGATGAGAATGGCTCACCACCACATAGATATCCATACAATCCTGAATATGCAGTTGAGTGCATATGTTTGCATTTAACCCTCTGGTGTAGTTTGGTCGTCTTTGACTAAAAAATTGTACGTTA
>NW_015508857.1:18171-18423 GCF_001515645.1 Sinocyclocheilus grahami | reverse complement strand
CAAACTCTCCACACCATACACACACGCACAAAAGACAAAGAAAATGACTAATTATATAAACAAACAAGTGGATGTCAATTATTCATCCACAGCCGGCCCTTGGTACAAAAAACCCTTCCTGGCCCGGTTCAATAAAGGAAACTACTAACAATAAAAATATCACAAACAACCAAATAGTCGTTGACCACAAAAATAAAAAAACGAAATAAACAAATATATTTGTTATACACATACAGAAAATCAAAACAATTA
>NW_015508857.1:14803-16388 GCF_001515645.1 Sinocyclocheilus grahami | reverse complement strand
TCAGCCCGACGTCCCCGATGCTTGTGGTGCGTGTGGACAGAGATCTGGCTTGGTCAGGAAAATCCTGCAGCTGTGGGGTTTGTGTCTATATTAACGATCGGGGGTGTGGCTGTATTACTATGAGGAAATCTATCAGTGACAGAGATGTTGAGCTGCTTTGCATTAGCCTACGACCCTTTTTTTGCCACGTGAGTTTGGCAATGTTGTCATCTGTGTTGTTTATGTGCCACCAGATGTGAACGCTGCAAGAGCTGCGATACAGGTGTCTGAGTGTGTGCAACAGCAACTCCAACGTACTCCTAATAATCCTCTGTTTGTACTGGGTGATATGAATCATTGTCATCTTGAAAGATTTCTTCCTGGGTTTCAACAATATGTCAACTGTAATACAAGATATACAAAAATTTGGGACAAGTGTTATGGGAATCCAATGCATATACTGCGAAAATCAAACCTGGACCATGATACAGTATATCTTATTCCTGTTTATCACACCTTGCTGAAGTCATGTAAACCTGTGCATAAGGTGGTGAGACTTTGGTCTCCAGAGACAACTTGGATATTGAGGGGTTGTTTTCTCTGCACTGACTGGGAGGTGTTGTATGATCCTGATATTGACAAGCATAATGAAATTAAAATGGCATATGTCAAGTTTTGTGTAGATTCTGTAATACCATGGAAAAAGGTTAAACAGTTTCTCAACAATAAGCCTTACTTCACTAAGGAGGTTAAATAATGTATAAATCAGAAAAATTTGGCCTTTAAACAAAGGGATCCTGTACTCATAAAACTTGCTCAGAGAAAACTTAAGAAAATTAGAGAAGCACGTAGGAGTTATGGAGATAAAATCAATAGTGACTTAAGTAAAAATCCAAAAAAGCTGTGGTCCAAGTTAAGGTGCATAACTAATATGATGTCTAAAAGAACAAGCATGCATGCAGAAAATGATGAGACACTGGCAAATGAGCTTAATTAATTTTATTGCAGATTTGATGTTAATTCTTATGATTGCAGTGATGTATTGGAGGCTGTGAGGATTGATTATTCTGTCTCTAAACCCAAGATTAGATTGGATGATGTTGTTAGGGCTTTTAAATGTCTTGACATTAGAAAGGCAACTGGGTCAGATGGTCTTTCTGCTTTTGTTCTGAAAACCTTCGCAGATGAGCTATCCCCTGCATGGGTGGACATCTTTCAGAGGTCCATTGATTTACATAGGATTCCAGATATTTATAAAAAAATCAATTGTTATACCAGTTCCTAAGAGACCCAGTCCCCAAGAGTATAACGATTATCGACCAGTTGCCTTGACTTGTGTTGTGATGAAGTGTTTGGAGAGGATTATGGTGTGGAAGCTTAAGGAAGAGGTTATGGTTCATCTTGATCCCTACCAGTTTGCCTATCAAGTTAATAGGGGCACTGATGATACTATTCTTACTGTGGTGCATCATGTTGTAAAACATCAGGAGGATCCCAATACTTATGCTAGGTTGTTCTTTCTTGATCTGAGCTCTGCTTTTAACACCGTGCAGCCACACCCTATGCTCTCCAAACTAAATAGTATGGCTGTTAATCCATACAATGT
>NW_015508857.1:5053-11397 GCF_001515645.1 Sinocyclocheilus grahami | reverse complement strand
TTCATACTTGGTTAACATTGCCATCGTTTTAAATATGTAATAATTCATTTTTATATGAATTTGTAAAGTTTGTAAAGTTGTAAAGTAAACAATACATTCTATCCACCTCTTTTTTTCCCATAAGAGTGGGTGTGGCCATTTGTAAATTTTATCGGCCTGGCTTTCGGTCTCATCCGCATCCAGCTATTTTTAGCTGTACAAAACAGCTCGTTTTGCTGCATGATATTGCAAATTGGTGTGTCTTACCATATTATTGTAATGTATTATCTTAATTATGAGCACATTTGTTTGTAGTGCTAACAGTTTTACCATTTACTGCACGTTGTTATTATTCTCGTTATTTCCCTATAGTGGATAATGAATCAGAAGTCTCACCCAGGCTTACTTCCGCATTAAAGAAAAAGGTGGATACATAAAAATGGCAAAAATAAATTATAAAGCCACGGCAAATGTTTTAATAAGGCAGTTTTATTGTGATCTTCGTATAACATAAAAATGTTTATCAGTTGTTTTAATTAAAATCAACTTCAACACTTTAAGTTTAATCGTTAGCTTGAATAAAAATCAGCCATGTGTAATAAAAAAAAAACATATTCAGGATAAAATCATTGTTACAAGAACCTTTAGGAATCATTGTGTTAAAGGATAAGCCCTTAAAGCATCATAAGGAATAAAACAATTTAATTCCATTCTTAGTGTTTAAATAATTGATCAGTAAATTATTAACCAGAAATCATTCTAATAATGCTGACAGCTCAAAAAAGTCCCAAAATCTCATCCCTCATAAAGAGCTCAGGAAAAACCCGCTACTTGTTAACTGGCCTTTTCCTCACATACACACAAAATGTGTAACCAGTGAGATATTTCTGACATTATGAAGGGGAATTGTCATAGACAGCCCAATGAGCCCCAATGGAGGTTAGGGCAAATCCATTCTGACGACCGCTGATGAAGCGCAGTTCACTTCCATCGTGGGTTGGGTAGAAGTTGAATGAAATTCCGTAAGGCTGCCCCACTTTAAAGGAGCGCCCCTCGTTAGTGACAAACATAAGCTCACTGATGTAACCAGAATAATACTTTCCTGAGATCTGAACAAAATGTTCATTGTTGAAGAGTGTCATCTCTTTTTCATTGCCATATGAGTTCATGCCAACCAATTCTGTCCAGTTACTGTTATACATCAACTGGATCCTAAACAGATAAATATGCACTTTACTTTTACTGATAAAACAGATAAAGTATGCATATTACTTTTAAATAATTCAGAGCTAAATATCATACAACTAGACCATTAAAAAACAATACAGAATATAAAAACAGAAAATAGAATGTTAAATATGCTGTTTGAAATATAAAGTGTATAATTTGTGGCTAAATGGTTTTATGTAAGGTAACAAGTATAATAATTACGACAGATCAGGTTCTAATGGACTTGATAAGAAGATGTTATCCAGCGTGTGACTATCTAGTGGTGTTTGGGGAAACCTACCCATTGAGGTAATTGTTGGAGTAGTATCCATAGTGGGGATATTCATAAACTCTGACTCCAGTGATGCGACCCTCGTGTGCAGTGGAAAATTCGGTTCCACTGCCATCCCCCGCAGCAGGGGAGTATGAGTAAAAATCAGGTAAAGCTGAAAAGGTAATAGATTATAAGATGTACACCTGTTTTTTTTTTCAATTGGAACCTTTATTTCGACTGTTTTAGTTATACAGCTCAAAAATTCATTGTTATGCTACTTTTAATGCCTAATTCTAACAGTGTGGTACAAAATAACAGTAAGCACTTGATGCATAATCAGTTAGTCAAGAGTTGATTTATTTATTGCACCATATTTGTATTGAGCTGAGTAGTTAGTAATACTCACGCATGGTCATGCTCATGGCACAAAGGGCAGAGAGTACCAGAAAATGATGCAGCATTTTGGATTGTTATCTGTCCACTGCTCTCTGAGAATCTAGATGGAAAATTGTAGATTGCTATTTTTAAGACATCAGATAGTGCTAAATTATAATTTGTTTTTTAAAATAAACATATCTAGTTTTACTGTATTCACAAATAAATAAATACATGTATAGATAATAAAAAAACATTTAAGATTATTTATTCATGATGTAGAGTATTATATTGTTAATTGTTATATGATGCCATTACCTAGTTGAGCCTGAGAGGGTGTTCATTGAGTAGGATGGTTAAACCAAGCCTTCATTTATACTCTCTTGCTGGTCCAGCCTCTTCTTTTCATTCATTTATTATGAGGAATGTTTTGGAACGTTTTTGGAATGTTTTGTTTTTTAAGAGTATTTCTGGAAGGAAAATATTTAAGAAGGAATTTCCTTTTTGTTTGTATCATAAGTCAACTGACACATTTTTGGGAATAAATAACTGAATGAATACTAATATCAGATAATTATCAGAACTAGTATTATATGATGTAAAAGGATATTTTTCCAGTAAACCTTTTCAAGTAAAATATTTTGTGTTCTAAAATATTTTGAACAACTGAGCATTACAAAACTTTACAGGTGATTAAAAACAAAGAAAAGAAGTATGGCAAGTCTAAGCTGATCAGATGTGTTGATCAAAACTCTATTTTTATCAAAATATTAAAATGAATAATTTTTTTTCTTAATCATAATAGCATTATTAACCACAATGCATTATTAACTACCCACCCCAGCTCCACCCTATTTTATTTTAAGAATTTGTTTAAAAAGATAAAATATTTTTAATAAAAAAATAAATAATAATAATTACGTTTATAAAAAAAAATCATTGCATTTTTTTTAAAGAAACACATTAAACATGTTGAAAATAATAATTCTTAGTCAGTATGTCTGTACATGTTAGTCATTTTCTCAGTAACACTCAACGCACACACTGTCCACAATATTTTGAGCTTATATAACAAAACAGGACATTCTGCTTCAAATGATACCAGTTTTGTCATGTAACATGCATTACCTGATCACAAATCAGATTATAACCCTGAAGGAAAATAGTATTTTGCCCTGTAAAATCTGTGTATTTGTACATGAGGGTAGGTTTAAAGACAAAATATGGAATGTAAAGTTGAATGACTTGAAATGAACTAACCACATTGACGTGTATGACAAAAGAGGGGGTGGTGCATTCAAACTCTAATTGTCTCAAACAATTGCAGAAATTCCCCTGCCTGCATGTGGCACAAGATTCAAGGTTTGTGTGTGCAGTTTTGAGGTCTATGCACAACCTATTTATATCAACACTTTCACTAAAAACAAAACCAGATATACAGCCATTTTTCAAGGTTTGAAATAACTACAAATGTGTCAATATAAAAATAAGATTTGTGAATGCATTATTCAACTATTTAGTTAGTATCTTAATGAAAGCCACTATTTTCAGCTCTGCTTGACGTGGAGTGAGCAAAAAGTCTAGTAAGTCGATTATAAAAGTACTTACCTAAGATGCAGTTGGAAAAAAATACAAGGGTAATTGGGTAATTTTTAATTGTATGTATCCCTGGATTGGGGTCAAAATTATTGGTCAATTTTACTGGGCCGCATAGGGCTCAGCTACATAAGGTACAGATACATATTTAAGTTTTTTAATTAAAGTTCAAGTCAAATTTAAATGTATTTTCTAACAATACAAATAACATCGTGCAACACTGGTCACCCTCACACAGCTCCATTGGGACTGATAACTCTTCTCTCAGCAGTTTTAGCAAGGGTTGATCAGGACTGAACTGAACTTTGGGTCTGACCTCTGAATAGTGTAAGCTTTTAGACTTTTGGCTTTTAGACCTTTTGGCTGAAGCCACTGAGACAATCCTCTATTGAGCTCCTTCTGCTAGGAAGTTGTCTGTTCATATCATGGTGCAGAGATCATGAAGTGAACCCAGCTCACTGCCTACTTCAGGTGTAGGCAAGTTCTGTTTTTGAAAGCCGCATACCTGCAGAGTTCAGCTCCAACCCTAGTCAGACACACCTGAACAACCTAATTAATGTCTTTAGGATTACTAAGGCTATAGACAAGTGAGGTTTTTTTTCCACAGTTGGACCTGAACTCTGCAGGACTGCAGCTCTCTAGGACCAAGCTTGCCTACCCCTGGCCTAGTTGGTCCTTTGAGGCATATGGTTTGCTTCTAGGGGACAGGGCCCACTCCATCTGGAGTCTCGCACCTTCCAAAGCCCTTGCTAGGGCTGCACCCTTACAAGATGTTTGAGTTGTGACAGGATGGTCCTCTTTGCATATATTCATCAGGTTCCACAGTCTTGATGTGGATTGGACCCCAGGATCTAGAATCCTTTGGGGGTAATCTGAAGTACAGTCTGTGTTCAGTAAGTGTCTGTGCCTACACACAGCCTTGGTCATGGAGAAGTTGGAATGGTTTCCTGAGAGGGGACGAGATGCTGTATCACGTTGCCATTCCATGGCTACACCTGTGCATCTTTTCAGACAGATTAATGTGTTTGGTGTGCATTTCAGGCATCTGTTTATGGATTCAATGTTATGTTACGCCACGTCATGACATCCAAACATCTTGCCATTTGGATTAGTATATTTACAATAGATATGTGCTTCAGACCTATAGCATTGAAAGCTGATGCAATATTTTGTTCCCCTTTCAGGGAACCGGGCTAAACATAGTTTAGCTCTTAAGCTATTAAAAAAGGTAATGTGTTATGGTAAACTTACAAGGAATAAAGAACAAAGATTTCCTCAGCTATTAGGAAATATTTCACTTCTCTACACATCTTGACTGGTATTTCTAGGCTTTCAAGTATGTTTCTTGGAATTGTTGGTTGACTTCCATCATAAAGAAAAAGAATATACACTTGAATGCTGTAACAGATCGGCCAGGCTCCACCACCACCCAATCACAACGATCCCTCTCACCTGAGTTCTGAGCACCTGCACCTGTCACCAATCAAGCACCTCATTACCAGCCTGCATAAAAGCACACACCTCAGACACCCTCACTGTCCGGTCTCGTATACACGTAGAGGACTCAATTACTTTGCTACTGCTTCCATTAGAATACGTCCTGCATTACTTACCTCCTGTGTTCCTCCTAGTGTCTCCTGTTCCTCCTATTTCCCGGATTGCTGAGGTGTGTGCTCCTCCTGCCTGCATTCCAGCTCCTGTACAGCCAAAGACCCAGATTACCCCGCTCATCATATCCTTCGAACTATCACATCCTCTGAACCCTACCCCAGTACTCTCTGTGAACCAATAAACCTATATGATTTATACTAACCTGTTGCGTCAGACCTCTTCCGTTACAGAAGACCGGACCTACACTGACGGCACAGATGAGTAACCCCGATCCATTCCAGGAGCTCGTAGACTCACTACGACGAGTGCTACGCCATCCACCGGCATTGCCGGTTGTTTTTTTTTTGTGCAAATTTATTCTTTGTTATATTAAATCTATGTTTGATTATTTCTTAGGGATGCAAAAGGCACTGATTTCGTGGAATGACCTTTAAAGAAACAACTACAGGAACTTGTTTTATCTGTTCTCATTTTTATAGACTAGCTTCTCATGAATATTACTTATTATTATTATTATTATTATTATTATATGTTCAGCAGAGGCAAGTTTTAGAAAGGAGGTTAAATGAAAATGTCTCAGGTTACTTATGTAACCATGGTTCCCTGAGTAGGGAACAAGACACTGCATCCTCTAGGGGTCGCTACGGGGAATGCCTCGTCGTGACCCGTGTCTGAAGCATACATTGAAAAAACAAAACCCAAACCCATGGCCGGCGACAGCCATGACGTCACTACCGGTGCGACTATAGTATAAATAGGCGCCGGGAGCACACATCATTCACTTCTTCATCTGAACCTTGCATCCACAGCATGGCAAGAAACCTAGAGGACGCAGTGTCTCGTTCCCTACTCAGGGAACCATGGTTACATAAGCAACCTGAGACGTTCCCTTTCATGGGAACTTCGAACTGCGTCCTCTAGGGGTCGCTATGGGGAACGGTATACCCATGCCACCATGCTGAGGGGAGTGCATGCCAGAACCATGGCGAGCACTAAGTACCAACACTACCATATTGCTATGGGTGTCGCCTCTGGGATGTTAGACGGCTGTCAGTGACGCTATTCCCTATGGCCAAAGGCCTAGGCTACATACCCCAAAATACTTACCTGTTAGGGCCAGACTCCTGGGCCCGGGGTAGAGCTCAAGGCTTGGAATCAGGAATAGATTCCTTTAAGGGAATACGACCAAGAGCCTAGAATCATACTAGTCTTGGCCTGTCACACAGGGGCTACCGCACGTTTCTCTTGTGCTGAAGGAACTATCTCAACAGACCCCTAGTAGCAACACCCTGTTAAAGTA
>NW_015508857.1:1145-3969 GCF_001515645.1 Sinocyclocheilus grahami | reverse complement strand
AGGCAAGCTCAAATACAACCCTCAAAGGTGAGGGGAGCACTGCCCGAGACAGCATTTACACAGGGAGGTTCTCGTAATGCCACCTATACCACCCGCTCGATGCCTCAGCAAGAGGTGATATCCTGGTGATCGGGAAGCCCCTCAGGGTGACCCAGATACGGTAGACCAGTCAGGGTAGCATGAAAGCATAACCCCAGCCTGGACATCCAGGAATTTTTTGCAGTGACGTGCCAGGGGCCTGATGATCATGAAGGCTCCCGCAGAAGCCTGTGTTATGGCCACATGATCCAGGAAGTATGAAGCCGAAACCCGGCTTTTCTTACCGTCTGGACATATATCGACGAGTGAAATAAACACTGCAAGTCGAGCACCCGGTTTCTGAACCCAGCAGAGGGGGTGCCCATCGTGGACCTACCCTAGAAAGGGACAGAAACACACAGGTCCCTGCAAAACACTGCAAAGAAACTAGCAGAAGGGTTATACACACAACCACCAGCGCATTAGATACACACATATATATATTTATATATAGACATGGATCGTACTCACCCACCATGGTTCCCGCGTCGGAGCTCTGTCCGAAGAAGCCTCTAGACCGGACCATCAGTAAGATGGTCACTATGACGCCATAGAACCAACCAAACCTAATAGGTCCAGCATAGGAGATTATAATGCAGGACATTTCCCACCTAACCTCGGTCAGGTGGAGAGATGGTGGTTACAGGGGAATTAGGAAGGGGAAGAAAAGTAAGACCCCCGACGGAAATTAGTAGATACTGAGGTATTACTCTGATCCGGACAAAAGCGCTGACGCCCTGTCTGGATCACATCCCTTAGGTCTTTTACTTACCTTCCTTTGACCCGCGATTCTTCCTACCCCTACCCGCGGGCGGGGGAGGAGCGCGAGCCGCGACACTAAGCCTTCTGAGCCAGTCTCTGATCCTCAAACCGAGACGGGCTAGGACCCCTGGGTTGTTCGGGCTCAGACCTGGACTTCGTGAAGGCTACTATCCCGGTCTTTCAGCAGGTCAGCCTGATATGCTTGGAGCATCACCATCGTGTGCAATGAAGTGACAGCCCGACCTGCTGCATCTTAGAGGACGTCTCACCCATAGAGAGATAGCTGGCCAGCATCTCTCTATGGGGCATCTTCTCATAACCGCTTTCGCGCATTGCCTCGATGTTGGCATAACTCGTATGCTGGAATCGATGGATGCGAGAGGAAAAAACGGCCTCTTCCATTCTTTCTCAATCTTTACATGGAAAACAGGAAGAAAGGAAGGCTGACCTGAGCTGGAGGGTTATGGCCAGAAAAATAACGTTCATCGAGATACTCGCGACGTCACTTTCTTCACTATACTATAGTCGCACCGGTAGTGACGTCATGGCTGTCGCCGGCCAACGAGTTGGTGTTTTTTCAATGTATGCTTCAGACACGGGTCACGACAAGGCATTCCCCGTAGCGACCCCTAGAGGACGCAGTTCGAAGTTCCCATGAAAGGGAACTCTGAGTATCTTAACCCTGAAATGAGGGAAACTCTTGGTTTTCCATTTCAGAATGGGAGGTTTGTCAAACTTGAGAAAGCAGGGTGAGCCAACTCGTTTCTGAAAGAGATGTAACTTATACTGTGAACTTACTCTGTGTACCTATCCTGGTTGGAAGCAGGTTTTCTTTGGTAAACCCAGAGATTTTAGCTACTCTAAAACTGAAAACTAAGAATCAGCTAAAACCAGCCTAAGCTGGTTGGCTGGCCTTAGCTGGTTTAAGCTGGTCTCCCAGCCTGGCTAAACTGGCCAAGCTGGTCTCCCAGCTAAGACCAGCTAAAGAAGTGGTCAAAGCCCCTCTAAAACCAGCATGCTGACCAGTTAGGAGCAGGCTGAATGACCAGCTTAAACCAGTCTGTTTAGCTTAGGCTGTTTTTTCAGTATTGAGGGTAAGTCAACACAGAGTTCAAGTTTTAACTTGGTTGAAGCTCATAATTGAAACGGACCCCAGGTCTTAAAATAAAATTGGGGAATTTAAAATATTTTCAGCTGCATGAACATCAACATTATTTGAATTGTCCTGTTTATATATATATGCAGCAACTGACACTTTTATGTAGAATGGGTTTACTTTTATTAAAACTTTAACTTTTTAATTTTAACTTTTCTTTTTGTTAAGATCATATTAACTTGCCTTCATTTATTTCTCCTATACTCATCAAATGCTTTACATGTGTTACATGTTTTATTATTTTATCTTGTTCAGATTTTCAATCTTAAAATATGGAAATCCAATATAAAATGGTAATTATTACATATAATGATAATCATGTTGATATAAATAAACTTTTCAAGGAGTGACATGAATAAACAAAAACATAAACCAAATTACTCCAATTACGACTGTCCCAAAGTTGTGCTCTCATTTCAGTTAATCCATGTCTACTGAGGAGAAGAGTGTGTCAGAGCTTAAAGGGGTCATAGGATCCCCATTTTCCGCAAGTTGATATGTTTCTTTAGGGTCTTAATGAAAAGTCTGTAATATAGTTTGGTTAAAATTTCTCAATGGTAGTGTAAAAAAACACCTTTTTTACCCTGTCAAAAACAGCTCTTTTCAGAGCATGCAGATTTGTAGCATGTTAATGAGCTCTGCTGACCCCGCCCTTCTCTTCCGAGCCGCTCTCAGAGACACTGTTTACTTTAGCTGCATTCATCGTGAAACTTGCTAATTAGCACATTATTAGGAAAGACGATTTGCAAAGATTCGTTAAAAAAACCTTACACTCACTTCTTCTGTAGGTGAAGCTAGATCACGAATGATTCGCCCGAACATAGATGC
>NW_015508857.1:0-792 GCF_001515645.1 Sinocyclocheilus grahami | reverse complement strand
AAAGATTTTAGTAGATTAACAAAAAACCACTGGGTGGATTTTTATCATTTTAGGGTGGTTGTGTACACACACTGCCAAAACACATTTCAGTTCAACCAACTTGTAAAAGTGCATGGAGCATTATGTGACCCCTTTAAGATAAATGAGACACGTGACCTGTGAAGAAAATAAAGAAAAATCTCAGTGAAGGTGAAGTAAACAAATGAGTCTTATCCTCCATTAAATGACTGGAGTATTTTATAGAGAAGCCACAAAAATGTTATGTAAATAAATTGTATAGAGAGCTTGTATCAGGATATATTTTTAATTGATGCAAAATATTTGAAATCAACTTATTTAAATTGGAATTCACAAAAAGGCTTATTGTTTTAAAAGGCAATACAAATATGACATACTGTATAATACTAATGACAGTTGATTAGAATGCAAATATCAGTCCCACTAATAAGTTTATTGTTGATCTAATTAATCTAAATTCATTAAAGGAGTTCTGTTTTCTGTAAACAGTAACATTAGACACACAGTTCAGGTGTTTTGAATTATGTTCTGATATTGAAAAGTATCCTTTAAAAGTGAAAGTAAACACTTGTGGTAGCTGTGATTCTGATGCCAAACATGCCATAATTCTAAAACATTCCATATGAGGAGTGTCATAGAAAACTGAAACTCAAAGACATATTGTTCTACTAATAACAAAAGTCTGACGAGCAGAAAAGTGTACGAGCAGGTTTAGTCAACACACTAGTTTCTTCAACTATCAACCACATACCTGTCTACAGATAAATAAAATAT
>NW_015508856.1:16121-16438 GCF_001515645.1 Sinocyclocheilus grahami | reverse complement strand
TGCCTTTATGGATAGAATGCAACCTTTATTTCACAGTTTTGTCATGTTTGGCAATTGTTTCCAGGATTGCTATGAAGTTACCCCTGTTGTCTGACTCTGCCGACTCATTGTGTCCTCTTTGAGCAATGTTCTGTGTGGCAGTTAGTAGTAGTACTTCAGCTATTGTTTTCATATAATCCCAGTTGTCTTTAATCTGCTTGTTGTGTTCTTTAAGACATTTAGCAAAGTTCTGTTGTTTTTCACTTCTGTCTCATTGTCTTTCCATGCAAACATGGCTTTCTTGTGGGGCTCTGATCTTGCATGAATTCTAAATCCCC
>NW_015508856.1:14091-14405 GCF_001515645.1 Sinocyclocheilus grahami | reverse complement strand
AGTACATATGTTGTCAGAATCAAATATTTCTTAATCATCAGTAGAGTTAATCATTATTTGAGATGCAACACATTTGAGTATTAATCAAAACTTGACTCCTACAGTGAAAGTTGTTTACCTTTAATTTTAACATCAGCATATGTTCTAATAAACCATGGGTGATCAAGTAGTTAATCTTACTGTTTGAGAGGCATCGCCATCCTCCCCTCTAGATAGTATGTCAGTGCTGCATTGATAAGATCGTGTCTTTCTTCAAGATTTGAAAAATGACATAATGCACCAAGCATGTTGAGGCTGTCTGAAGCCTCCACCAT
>NW_015508856.1:12033-12510 GCF_001515645.1 Sinocyclocheilus grahami | reverse complement strand
CGGTTAGCCTAACGTAGTACACGTAGCAAGGTATATATATATATACATATATATATAGAAGTAGAAGTTATGAATGGCCATTAACTTAAAGATTTAGTAGCCAAATTGACTGGTGAGTGAAAAAGTTCATTTCAATCCCTGTATATATATTAAAGTGTTGTTTTTAAATATTCAATACTATTTAACAGAGTGTTTTCTGCAAGATCTCCAGCACTCACTGAGCATTACCTCAGATGATGAGGCATCACCTCTTGGAACCTCAAGAGATCCTCTCCGAGCTTCCTCGAACTGGAGCACACGACAAAGTCTCTTTTCAGAGAGGTGGAGGGCAGAGAGACCCCGTCTGGTGAACACCGCTGCGGCACAAGAAAATGTGGCAACACACATCTGCCAACAGTGTGAGAGCAATCCAGCTGCTGCCCGGTGTTGTGACTTCTTCGGTGCTGAATGTGACGTCAGCATGCACAACAGACATGT
>NW_015508856.1:9929-10418 GCF_001515645.1 Sinocyclocheilus grahami | reverse complement strand
ATGTTTTAAATGCATTTATGAGTATAGAAATAAGAAATGTTAAGGGGAAAACTTCTCAACTGAACTACCAGTAAGTGACGGTAAGTCATTCATTCAACTGATTGAGTGTGTTATCATGCTGCTATCTTAAGGACTTTCGTGGACAGCTGACTCCTAAAGTTTTTGATATTCTTCATATTCTGTGTACTGGTCAGATAAGTTTAAATAGATTTTTACCTTTTATGGGCAGTTTACCTTTATAAAGCCATTTTTCTATAAGTGTGCATTATCTTTTGAGTCAAATTCTTACATTTAATCAGTCAATTTGAATAATAAGACATTTGGGCTGTTAGCAAGCAAATGAAATCAGTATCAACAAAATTCATCTTTGCAATCCAGACATACTGTAAATGTATGTAATAGATGTATTTACACCATAGTCTATAGATTTACACACAGTTTAAAGCAGGACATGAATGCATTTAACCTGCAGTTACAAATGCATAAATA
>NW_015508856.1:7186-8461 GCF_001515645.1 Sinocyclocheilus grahami | reverse complement strand
TGTAAGAAAAATGTTTGTGCAATGTTGTATAATATGTATATATATGTATATTATTATTATTATTTTCTAATTAATTTATAATTTTTTCCGCTTGTTTTTCTTTTTGCAGAAGTCCAGTGAAATTGAGTGGTGTGGTTTTGAGCAAGTCTTCTCAAGGAAAAGAGAAGCTTGACATTAAATTGAATCCAAGGTCGAAATTGTCTGTTGTTCAGAAGCTCTCCTTTGCTTTTGATCAGTTAATTGGCGATGATGTTCAGAAGAGGACATTGGAGGACATTTGTCAAGATGTCAGGGAGTACCAGAGAGTAAGATTTCTATTTATTTCATTCTTTATACAGTATGGTTTGATTCAAGTTTTTTAGTAAGTTCCTGTGTACTGCAGAATAAAATGTAGAAGTTTGAGTAAAAGTTTATTTTAGTTATTTTTTGCGTATGGTTGATGTAAATTTTATTGTTTGCATATATTAGGCTTTGAAATTGTACAATGATTAGGCTTTTAGAGTTTTATTCTTAACAATATTGCTGGGTAATAAAATAATAATAATAATAATAAGTATTGCAATTAAATTTTTGCTCAATAAGACAATAATAAGAGTTTTATAAATGTTCAATATTATGTTTTTGTGCATAAAGTGTTATGAAATATCATTATTAATTGTAATGTGTGCTCAACAGAGTATTTTTCTGCTGTATGTCTGTGTTGTATTGTCTTTGAAAAGTTGTAAGTATATTACATTTGATGAATTTGACATCTTATTTTGAAGGTGTCTGTGAAGTTGAAGGCGTTGCAGTTACTCTCCCAGAAGCAAACTGTGACTAGGAGCCGGCCGAGGCTGACACAGACGACTTATACCGTGTGAGGCCACAAGTAGTAGTGTACCTGGTTGTCACAAACGTGTGCACTCTAATGTCCAAACTGACAAGCACAGTATGCCTTGTACTTCTACAGCCAGTGCTTGTGCTTGAAGCAGCAGTGAATCTGGTCATAGTAAAGCTGAGCAATCTGATGTCCACGGTGAGAAGGACAGTGTGCCTTGTACTACTTCTGCTAGTGTTTGTGCTAGAAGCAGCAATGAATCTGGACTTAGTAAATATGTGAAGTGTGAAGTCAACATTGAGAAGGACAGTGTGCTTTGTACTCCTTGTACTACTGCTTGTACTAAAGAGGTGCAAGATACTTTTGATGACAGAGATTTGGATTTGGAAGAACTTGAGTATTACAATGGATAGGGGTGTTCATTTCTTATTTTTTATATTTATCATAAGGTGAAGTTG
>NW_015508856.1:5153-5580 GCF_001515645.1 Sinocyclocheilus grahami | reverse complement strand
CCATTAAGTATTATAAATAGCACAACATCCTGTTATTTTCAGTTAATGTAAATATAATTGATTGCTATTTACATTTACTGTCAGTAGGATGTATCTAAATAGGATTTAGGCTATAATGTATATAGGATTTATAGCTATTTACACTTAGTGCAAATACTTGCTGCCTTTATATTAATATTAAATGAAATTAATATAGGAAAGTGTGTGAACTGAAATTTTTAAATGTCAGTGTTTGCCTAAATGAATAATTTTATATAATTTATGATGTTGTGAAATGAAATATATTTAAATATTAGAACATTTTGGTGTTGTTGCTGTTTTTGTATTTTTTTCAGTAGTATTTAATAAAAGGAAGAGAGTAAAAGAATTGAAAGACAATTTCTGTAAGGGAAAGCATGTAAACTATAGCTGCATGTATTTATTTTTA
>NW_015508856.1:2941-4010 GCF_001515645.1 Sinocyclocheilus grahami | reverse complement strand
GTAAAAAAACACTCTTCACTCTTATTAACTTATTTAACATTAAAACACATGTATTTAGTGTAAAATGAGAAGGGCTTAGCCTATTCTCAATATTCTGCAATATTGTGATTATCACAACAACCCTACGTAGGCTGCTCTTAATCCTGCACTTAAACATTTATTGTATTTCTAATCTGTTTTCATAAATTTTCAGATGAAAAGTGCTACCCAGTGCTGTTGTTCTGGCATATCTTCTGCCACCGTTGCCTGGAAGTCGCTGCAGTGTTAAATAGGAAAGAAGTATAACTTCACAATTAGCACACACGTACAATTTTACAATATTTACAACATTGATTGTCATTGAGAACAATTTCAAAATATGTGCCTGAATGTTTGTCTGAACTAAAATGTTTATATTTATATGTATCAAAAAGTATCTGACTTTCTTATGAGATTAAGTTGATCTTATTTTATGAGAAATGTTATCCTCTGGTCTTGTTTCTGTTAACCGTAAGTTTAATTGATGTTGGCAACACTTCTGAATGAATACTGTGGTTAATAGCTAGTGCATTACAAATGCTTTTGTATTATGAAGAAAAATGACAAACATACTATAGATTTATAAAATGAACTGTCATTGACCAATTTAAAATGTTTATTTGTTGTCTGATTTGGAAAGTTTTATCTTGTATCTGACATTTTATGTTACAAGTTAATCTTATGTTATGAGAAATGTTATCTGCTAGTCTTGACTGTGTATGATTTTCTTCTCTGAAATTACTTTAAATAAAAGATTATGATTCTGTATCTCCACTTTTCTTATGATCTATTTTTTTTATTTATCAGCTTCTAGAGGAAATGAGCAACGCCACAAATGTTGACGCTGACAAGTGTGTTGTCACAAATTTGAGGAAACTTTCTCCCCAACTTGTGGAGAAGGCTCCAAACACAGCCCTGAAGCAAATGTTGAAGCTGAAATTGGATGCATGCGAGACCGAAGTAGAGAGAAATGGTGTGTACTTATCAACATACTTCAGTTCACTAATATGTTGTAATTGTGCAATTATAAAAAATGTTTTAGCTGTTTTAG
>NW_015508856.1:1874-2870 GCF_001515645.1 Sinocyclocheilus grahami | reverse complement strand
TTTGTCAATTTAATTTGTTGTGTTGCTCTGACAGTATCAATGAATATTTGTTTTATTGCCAAAATGTGACATTTATATGACTTTGTTTTTAGGCCAGATGGTTAATGCAGCTATTCTTCTGATGCCATCACTTTTCAAAGAACAGGAGTCCGCACTCTACGTCATCGATCAGGTAACTTAAAGGGTTAGTTCAGCCAAAAATGAAAATTAGGCTGTGTTTTACTCACCCCCGATGCATCCTAGGTGTATATGACTTTCTTCTTTCAGACGAATCCAGTCGGAGTTATATAAAAAATTGTCTTTGATCTTTTAAGCTCTATCGTTGTACTCAGCGGGTGTTGCAGTGCTTCTGTCCAAAAGACGTGAAATAAAAAGCACCCTTCCACAAAAAAAAGTGTCTCACACGGCTCCGGGGGGTGAACAAAGGCCCCCTGTAGCGAATCGATGCGTTTTTGTAAGAAAAATATCCATATTCAAAACGTAATGATCACTTGAATCTAGCTTGCGCTCGCTGTTGTACACGGAAGCAGTTCCGGGAGCATGACGTATGAGATCGGTGTTGCGCATGCGCCGCTCAGAAGTGACGCACGCGGAGAGATCGAAACAAAACAACGGTCACTAATTAGAAGTACAAAACGAGGATTTGTAAAGAAGAAAGTCGGAGGATTTTGTTATAAGCCAAGAGGAGACTTGTTTTCCTTTGCTAAAGTAAGGAAACTTTGCTTCTTTTGATCCTGTAAACAAACGTTGTTTTTCACGAGACTCACCGGCGCATGCGCAACACTAACCTCATACATCATGCTCCCGGAACTGCTTCTGTGTACAACCTGCTTCCGTGTACAACTGTTGGCGCAAGCTAGATTCAAGTGATTATTACGTTTTGAATATGGATATTTTTATTACAAAAATGCATTGATTCGCTACAGAAGGCCTTTGTTCATCCCCCGGAGCCATGTGAGACACTGTTTTTATAGAAAGGTGCTTTTTATTTCACGT
>NW_015508856.1:0-1137 GCF_001515645.1 Sinocyclocheilus grahami | reverse complement strand
GAAATCAGATTAATATGCTGATTTAATGCTCTAAAAACATTTCTCTTTATTTAACGTTGAAAACATTTGTGCTGCTTAACATTTTTGTCAAACAGTGATACCATTCAAACTGTTTTAGTAAGATTTTAAAACGAGAGAAAGCAACAAAAAAGTAGTATGCGGGTAAAATAAAAAATGCGCTGTGTAAATAACTTCAGAGCGCTCATTTGTGTGCTGACATGGTTGACAGCTGTTAATGCACAATTACCATTTTAGATCGACAAACTGTAATACAGTATAAACTTTCTATTCAAACTGAAAGCATAAATCTAGGATATCCGCTGCCGTTTTCAAAGCACAATGTAAAACTGTGACATTTCATTCACTGACGCTCTTCACAGCGTTCTTTCATCGGCAGCACTAAACCCAGTAGAGCATATACTTATTTGCTGGCAACCTGACAAAATAAAAGGCTGCTGATTTTAAGTTTGTAAAAGAAGAAATTCATATAAAAAAAGCAAATATTAGCATTTTATTTAAGTTTACTATTACTATTGACTAAATAATTGTATTTTTATTTAATATTCCCTTTTATTTTAAAATATAATAGTATTATCACACTTTATTTAAACAAAAATGGCAGTAATATTATTACCACTATTATTAATTAATTTTATTTATTTATTTATTTTGTTATATTTTAATGGGTCACACTATGTGCATTGTGAGACAAGACATAATATCACAAAAGATTTCTATTTAATAAATGCAAGCATTAAGAATTGCAAATAAATGCTGTCTATTGCTTTCTATTCATCAAAGAATCCTGAAAAAGTATCACCATTTCCAAGAAAATGTTAGGCAGTACAATTGTTTCCAACATTGGTAATATAGAAATCTGTTTTATTTTATTCCCAAATTCCGTTTTATTTTTTCCATTTAGTCTTTTTAATGGTTAAATTACATTTTAATAATAAAAAATCATGTCTAATTAATTAAAATATTATACAAAAATTCAATGTTTAGGGCCCTATAAAATGCTATATTGTTCTCACCTTCTATTTATTTAAGCATTTATTTTAATGTGTAAACATTTACAATTTACAATAGCCCTATTATTCCTTAAAATATTGAACAATAGTGTTATAATTCTGGCAC
>NW_015508855.1:17510-18473 GCF_001515645.1 Sinocyclocheilus grahami | reverse complement strand
TGCTGATCATAGTTTTCAACATTGATAATAAAAATAAAATGTTCTTGAACAACAAATTGTCTTATTAGAATGGTTTCAGAAGGATCATTCATGTGATGTTGAAACTGAAGTAATGGCTGCTGAAAATATCTGCCATTACATAAACTGCATTTAAAATTAATTTTAGTAATATTTCACAATATATAAATATATAAATATATATATATGTATATGGCAGCAGAAAGCACTGAAGTAAAAACTGACGAAAAAGTTTATCTAGAAATGCATACGCAACTAAATAAAACTTGAATTGATTTTTGACTTCGGAATACAAATCAAAACTTTCACAGCCACATAATATCGCATCAAAAAGTTTTGTTTCTACTAGCATGAGAAAACTAAGCAAACCATTTACTTTGAGAAACTGAAAGAATTCCAAGACGTGAAACACTCACGTATACTGCAGTTGGTGGTGAAGCGGGGGTCATATGTCGCTGTCTCCATGTCGCCGGGCTGGTTGTAGCTGGAAGAAATCCTGAAGGGCTTGCTCCGAGCCCCCAAGCTAAGGTGTACCATCGCCCAGCTGAAAAGAAGAGAGAGAACCAGCATGATGAGCACCAGAACCAAGCACCAGGGCCGATGCAGTGCCCGCAGTGGGCTGTAGGAGATTAGGGTGGCCCCTGGGAGATCGTCCCCAGTTTGGGTCAGTTCAGCAGTTTCTGGAGATCTGACGGAGGGAGACATCTGGCCTTCTGACACCAAACCAGCCCCCTCTGCCATTTTAGGGTCATCCTCTGTGGCCGTGTCGCACATTCCCTACACTTCCAGATATCCACGCTGCTTGTGGAAGCTCTGTCAGGTGAAACGAGAGGGCAGGTATGTGTTTATGTTTGTACGGATGCTGTCTCCACCGGATAGTACCTGTGGGAGAATGCACGAATGTGCGGTTGCTCTGTGGGTTTGAGCGTTTTTAACCAAACTACC